>NW_009953184.1:767234-783362 GCF_000747805.2 Chaetura pelagica | reverse complement strand
TGCTCTGCCTGTCAGACCTGCTCTACTCCCAGCTTTGCATTCTGCCTGGAGCATAAATGCTCTCTTTTCTCTCAGCAAGACCTGCACACCCAACACAATTGTTCAGGGCTGTCTCATAAAACAAGCAGATGGTGCACAATGAAGTATAAGAGATTATTAAGAGAATGATTAGGGGCTAATCTTTATTATTGGTGCTACAGTAGTGTCTTGGGATGTCAGCTGCAGAGCAACACCTCATTCTGCTGGACACTGTACAGACACAGAAGACTTTAATTTTGCTAAATCTGTGTAAATCTCCATATAATGCAGTAACAGGCAGGCAGCCAGGCAGGGAGCACAAGAAGATTGCCAGTGTCAGCAGAGAGTGACAGTCTTCCCAAAGTAGCTGCCACATCATTTAATCTTTGCTTTTACAGGTGTTTGGACTAAACAGCCTGAGAGCAGCAAGGCTTGTCCCAGGCCTCCCTGGAATGATAAGGATTTCAAGTCAGGCTGTGGAAAAGAAGATCCCCTCACAGAGCTTGTGCTGAGCATAAGATCCCCATCATCTCTGCAAGGATGAAGGCAACTACTTCAGGCTGCCTCAGAATCTAATATCTTTAATGCTCCCCCCAAACTGTGGCATGAAGAACGCACTGAGATTTGAGCCAGTGTTTTGTTATTCTAATTTTAGTTTAAAGCATGAGGTTTGAGCATGAAAAAGGAGTATTTTCCCCCCTTCATTTCTCAGAAAAAGAGAAGAGTCTGTACAAGAAAGTCAGACCAATCCATTAACTACACGTTTGTTCCCAAACCTCAGACAGAAGTAAGTGGAAGGAATCAGTCAAAACAACAAAACATCACCACTGCAGCAAAACTGCTTTCAGAGACAACAGCAGGTTGCTTTGAGGACGTCAGGATTCCAGCCTCAACTTGATACACTGAGATTTCATCTCAAAGTTATTTAGAAGATTGTGACTAATCTTACTCTACAAAACCTGTGCTGTTTCCCAATGTGAAGACCTGTCTGTCCGTAAGTACTTTAAAACTGGCTCACCTTGCAAGATATGCAAAGTGTAAGACAGGAAAGGCACTCAGAATCTCCTGATTATTAAGAATTTGCTTTTGGACCATTTAGGCTGATGTAGGTCCACCCTGGTGCAGGAAGGGGCCAGGCCACCTTCCTTCTGCTGCCCTGGGCTTAACATCCCTGTCTTCTCCTTTCTGCTGTACCAGTGCCTGTGGCCAGCTCAGGAAGCTGATCCACCTGAAAAGCCACCCCACATAAAGTTAATGACCAATTAAGGACCAGTGCCATGATGCAAACCACTGACTGGTTACACTAATGCTGGTAGGAGCTAAGGAGAGAGGGCACAATCACCTCACACCCTACACTTTAAAAAGAGAATGAATCCCTACTTTAATACCTGTATGTTCACAGTAATAATCAGCAATGACAGTGCTACTGATTACAGACATTAACATTTTATATGTATACTGATATTTAGTGTTTTTCAGGTTCTCCAGATTAGCTGAATGAATGGTCAGCAGTGAGAGCAGCTATGATCCATTTATAAAATGTAACAAATATGCTTGTGTACATAGAGAAATTGATAAAGTTCTTATCCCCACTTGACATTAAATTCTTCAGATGTCATTGGAAGGGAGAAGTCTCAGGTGTTTGCTGGGGGCACGTGCCAACCTGAGGGAGGTGAAGAGGCTGGTGGCTGTGACACGTGTCTCTGTGCCCATGTGCTCAGGCTGTTTGCACTGTTTGGACATTGAAATGGAGTGAACAGACAAAAATGTGGGCATGGTTTTACAGCCTGCAAAAAGCAATACTGTGTCCCTAACTATGTGAGCTTGAGGGGCAAGAAAGACACTTCCTGAGATCAACAGTGGCATCTGGAAAGATAAAGATGGGACGAGGCTCTGGGGAGACCTTAGAACACTTTCTAGTACCTGAAGAAAGGTACAGGGAAGCTGGGGAGGGACTTTTTATAAGGGTGTGTAGTGAGGGGACAAGGGGTAATGGATTAAAACTGGAGGATGAGAGATTTAGGTGAGACATTAGGAGGAAATTCTTCAGTGTGAGGGTGGTGAGACACTGAACAGGTTGCCCAGGAAGTTGTGGCTGCCCCATCCCTGGAAGTGTTCAAGGTAGATGGAGCTTGGAGCAACCTGGTCTACTGGGAGGTGTCCCTGCCCATGCAGGGGGGTTGGACCTAGATGATCTTTAAGGTCCCTTCCAACCCAAATCATCCTGTGATTCTATTATATGATTCTATGACAAGGACAGGGCAGGCAAGGTTCTTTGTTAAAGTTTAACAAAGTTCTTTGTTCAAACCACAAACAGCAAGAAGCACCAGCTGACTCACCTGTACTGTATCGTTTCTGAAGTGGTTGATGCTCTCAGCTTTGTCATTAAAATCCTAACTATGTTAAATAGAAACACAAAATTTATCTGGAAAAGAAGGAAGAAAGAGGATAAAATAAGACCAGTGAGTCAAACAGTGGTTTAAGGGATGTGACACACTTTAAGAGGCACATATTTCAGTTCAAATCTGATTGGAAAGAGCATCTTGGTTTTATCACTGGTTGCAACAGACTCACAATTTTACTAGTAATACCAGATTATGCAGCAAATACCTACCAGCTATGAACATTTTCAAAACTGCAGTGAAACTGGAGTGCAACATTCATGGTCCCAGAAGGGAACTTACTTTTACTCCTTTTGACTCCTTTCCTGGGTGCCTCAAGGAGCTAAGGGTGGGATTTGTTTGGCTAATTGTGCTCAGCTCATCCAAGGCTCCCTGTGCAGAGGGTTTGGCAGCAACGTGTTGTCAGGATGGCAGATGTTTGAAACCATCCTCTTATTGCACAGGAGGCTGTCATGGGTAGGGAGGGCTCCCCAGACCCAAAGGCCAAGACTGCACTGGAGAGACCCAACCGTGAGCCTGGTCATGCTGGTCTGACTCCCTTTGCGTTCAGTGGGGGCTGTAGGTAGCAGCCCACAAGAGGCATTTAAAACAGAGCAGATGAATCATACCTGAAAAATGCCTATTTTATTATTTTTTTTCACTGTCTTTAATGGTGAGCTGGTGGATTTACCACTTCCCTTTTTGATCTGCTGAAGTGGGTAATTATGAGTTTTGTTACAATCTCACCACTGAGGATTGTTTTCTAATTACTGTTGTTGTAGCATCTGCAAGTGAGTTTCTTACATGTTTCCTCTCAGTGTAAACAGGAAAGGAAAAAAGAAACAAACCCACACACCTGAAAAGAAGATTCTGGTTTGTAGACAGAAGGATTTGGCACCTAAGGAGCATGATTTGGGTTGCTTTCAACACATAAAGCAAGGTTGCTTACAGACATGGATATGTCTCCAAATTGCCAGCAATGTGCACTGTGAGAAGAACTGGACTCTCACCTCAGGTCACAACATGAGCTTGTGAGCAGGTATTTATCTCACACTCATTGCCAGAGTCCCAGGGCTCCTGGCATTTTGCAGTCTGTGGGTTTAAAAAATTCTGTGATTGACTTCCAGCTATGCAGGGACACTGTATTTCTCAAAATATGCTCCTTTTTTTCCCCTCCTCTATTTCAATGATCCCAGTATCTTGGCATCCATCACATCATTCCCTGCAGTCACTGTAGCATTGTTGATAACAAATGGTGCAATAAGCACCTGAATAGACACTGGGAGACTGGCAGCACTGGGAATCATGTACATTAAACACTTATTATGTGAGACACAAAAATGCTGCTCTAGGAGTCAATGTGACTTTTTTTTGAAATTATTTCCTTAGCAGAGCAGGGCCTCAGGGAGTACAAGGATTAAATAAAACAGTGCAGCTTGTATGTGTCTTCTTGGTAGAATTTGTCATATTGAAAGGCTTGAAGTCAACTGGTTCTCTATTTATCAGAGACAAAACCACCTCCCTGTCACTGGTTTGACTTGCACCATTGCTTGCTAATAGAAAAAGAAATGCCCAGGCAGTGTTTACTGAGGGGAGGTGGATGTCGGTGTCCTCCACAGCAAGAAAACTCCTGCCTCTGAAATTCTGCTACCCAGTCTTCAGATTCTTTAGTCAGCTCAGGGCCAGGTTTGCCTTAATTCTATGAAGGATCTAATCTAAAACTTGGCACTTCTGCAATCATCGTGGAAGGTATCAGATGGAATTAAAGAGTCTTAGGCAAGGGCAAGTTCCAAGTAAGACTAATCACATGGGATTAACATGATGAACTGGACTGGAAAAAGCATGTCAAGAGCCACTAGTCCTAGTCTGATGTGGCAGCAGGGAGCTGGAAATTCAAATTGGCACAGAATGCATCAGAAAAAGTAGTGATTTTGATCTTCTCTGAAATTGAAAAAAGCTGAAGTCTTTGAAATAAAAGTGGAGCTGTTTTCTCAGCTGGAGAGAATCCATCCAGTTCTAGTGACTGCCAGATTGATTCTGATTTGCAAGCAAAGAAGATAAAGCCCAAGGTGCTTATTCCTTACATATAGAGTTGAGTTTCAAAGGAAGCAAGATCTTACTGCTGCAAAGAGTTTCCCTAGAAAAGAGCCTCTCTCTGTATCTAGCAAAGTGTACAATTATTTGTCAAGGACTTCCTGGGTCAACAGGTCAATTCCTCTCAGAACTGGACAGCTCTGACAAAACCCACAGATCAGTTCCATAAATGGAGACTGAGGAATGGACATTTAAGAGAAGTCATGCTGACAGGAAGTGCATACTTTTTAATTTATCTTTAATCTCACTTGATATATTAAGTAATTCTCATTTATACGTTTTCTTAATGGAAAATCAAATTAAGGCTTTTTCCCCTTGGTATTTATTGATAGATAAAATCAATCACAAGGTTAAGCTCTTGAAGACACAATTAACCAGCTTATTTGTTACTCTCTTATTTCTATTGATGATGTACTAAGAATATCCTTATTGCTGGAATAAGACCCTCTGCAACTACAGATGGGAAAGAAGTAGTTTTCCTATCTTGTGATTGCTTTGGAAGTTTAATGTTTCCACTTCTAAACTGAGAGGAAAACTCCAAGCCCCAAAATGCAGTTAGAAGCCAGTGATCAAAAAATCATTTGGACCATCTGCTTTGGCACCAATCAATTACAATCTGAACATACAAACTCAGAAACTTTTTTTAAACCAAAAGAACCTTGAACCTTTTCAGTGAAAGACTGCAGTCATAAAAACTTTCTGTCATAAAAACCAAACTCCATTGGAGAGGAAATGTGTCTCCTTTACTGAGATGAAATAGCCAAAATATTCCCAGATGCACCAAAGAACACTGACTGTGGAGGCTTCTTTGTAGTTTTCCTTAAGCTCAGGAGTTTAAATGAGAAGTCATGGAGCTCTTCTCTTTGGAGAGTGGAACGGGCAACTGGCATTTATTTTGCTCTAATCTGCTGGGCTTCCTATTTTATGCTTTACAGAAAGCTTGTACTTCTGTGCTTCCTAGAATGTCTGCTCCTCTTCACTCCCAGCAACTGTAAATCTTGTCCTATCACTGCCCTCTCTGGTCCAAAGTCCCTCCCCAGCCTTCCTGGAGCCCCTTCAGGCACTGGAAGGTGCTCTAAGGTCTCCCTGGAGCCTTCTCTTCTCCAGGCTGAACACCCCAACTCTCTCAGCCTCTCTCCCTTTAAGACCTTTTTAGAAGATCAAAAGATCACTGCATGTTCTCATGACACTGACGAACTAAGACATGGGATGGAAAGAATTATTGAACAAAGTCTTACAGCTGTTGTAAGTAGTGGTATAGAACTTTCCTTTGTGCAAGTGTTCAATATTAAATAAATTGTTACTATTTCTTCTATTGAAAGACAGCTAATGAAGCCTACTTCTATGAATGCTAAAAGTCTTGTTAGTTTAGCTTTAATATAATAATAGTCACTTATGACAATTTCCTTTTTATTAGTAACACCAGTCAGCTCAAGTACCTCCACTCTTCTCTGTGATGTACTTATACAAAACACTGTATCTTTTCACAGTCTGGGTTCTGAAAAACTAAACAAACTCAAGATATTTACTGAAACTTTTTCCAGGGGATGGTTTTCCAGACCATCAGCCAGTGATTACTACATAGAAGATCCTGCTGTATCATCCCATAGCCTGTACCTGAGGTGGACAAAATCTTTGCAAACACAGTGAAGAAGAGCATTGGCAGAAATAAGACGCAAAGGGGAAGAACGACGTGGTTTGTGAAGCCCTCTGAAGGAGTCAGCATGGGGACAAAGGAGGGCAGTCTACTCAGGCTTCTGAAAGGAATTCCAATTTGTTTCTCCAAAGAAAATGGAGGGAAGTGCATTATGCATAGATATACAAGAAAGAAATGGTAGGTACGTACATACATACATACATTATATTATATATATATACTGTTTTTTTCAGTGGAGAGAGGCTACAGGTAGATCTGTGCTGTTTTACATAGGCCTTAGTGATCTCTCAAAGGGAAGGACAAGCAGGCTGACAGATTTTTTGGTGACACGAAGTTACTCAGGGTAGCAAAAATAAAACTGCACAGGGACTCCCAGTGCTAAGTCACCAGGCAAGAAGATGGCACATGAGATCACACAATAGGAAGGTAAAACAATGGGGAAGTGAAGCAAACTTAACTTTACATGAAGGGTTATGACTTCTGGGCATTTCCATTCACAAAGTAAGAGTTGGAATTGCACTAGCTAGCTCCCTGAATACTTCATCTCAGTTCCCAGTGGTACTCCAGAAGGGGAAGAAAAAAGTGTTAGGAATTACTGAGAGATAAAACAGAGGACAGGAGGCTGCCATAAAAACCCACTTTTGTGGTCAGACCTGGAGTACTGGGGCAAGCTTTGATCTTGCCACCACAAAAATGCTAGATGGTCAATCATTAGCACACCCAAAAGACCACTTGAGGACACATGTCAGTTGTATTCTGAGTAAAATTCCACATTGCAATAAGGATGAGGCATCTTCTTAAGGACACTTAACTCTTCTACAGCACTTGTCATCCAGGGATCTCAAAGCATTTTAGGGAGGGAGATAAGTACCATTAAGCTTGCTTTAGAGCCGGACACACAGAGCAGCCACTAACTTGTTCAAAAGAAAATAGCTGATGAAAGCAGAGACAGAAGTGAACTCCAGGTCTTCCTATCAGCTCATGTACCTGTTTATCCCAGCAGGTAATTGATTGGGGTGAGTTATTTTCAACAGGAGCCAGAAGGCAGAGGTTTAGGAAACTGTTCAGTTCTCAAGTGCAAGGAAAAAAAAATAATCTATTAAAGCTGAATGTAAGGTTTGAAAAAAACTAAATATTTGATCTGCCTTCTTGAAAAACAGAGTATTTAATACAATTTCAGCTCTGACAACTATTGCACAGCAGTTTGTATCTGGGGTTGGTTCACACCTGTATTTACTGAGAAAAAAGGTAGCTCTATGAACTGGCTCTGGTGTCTAATTTCTGATTCATCCTCTGGTCTTGGTGTGTTTTCGTGGTTCATCAGTTCTTTGGCAAGGTTTACATTTCAAATTCCACATAAGAAATGTATTTTTCTTAATGAAACCAGGTTGAAATACAGTTTCCTGGTATGTATTTCCTACCCTTTGCCCCTTCTTTACCTTCAGAGAGAGATGTATGATTAAAAGTTGGTTATGCTGCTGTGAGGAAAGATACCAGAATTTTACAGTAATACTAATTTGAAGAGAAAATACCTAACAGAGTGTATTTTTCTAGTGCCATCAGAAATTGAATTTCGAAGCATCCAATGTACTGGATGGTTAGATCTCTCCTATGAAATGTTCAAGCCAAAATGAAACAAAGAATGAAAAAAAGGATGATTACCTACATTTTCTCCCTCACAGTTTCTGTCTATAAAAATACAGGTTTCTTGTCCAATATTCCAGACCAGCATTTATATCTAATTTTCTTTGCCTCTGAAATTGTCTCTGAAATGGTTTCCCTGTTTTCAGCACAAGTCGATGTTCAAGTTTCTGCTAAATACAAGTAGGAAAGAAATCAAACTAATCTCTCTCCTGCATTGTTCAAACTTCTTGTACCCCTGCTGCATAACAAAGAATAACATGGTTTAAGGATGGAGTTGGGAACAGCTACCATGATGAAAGGGCTTTATTTTTGGCCAGTCTTTGTTTCCCAGTGAGGCTCAGAACTCCTTTGTGCCCTGTTTCTTGGTGTTAGGCTATTTTGTGCTGCAGCAGTTCAATGCATAGAGGCAGGAAAATGAGAAATGAAAAGCGGTGGAATTGGCTTTTGATGGACAAAATCCTCCTATTTTTTAAAGAGACTTGGCATCTTTAGAAGCAGGTTTTATCCCTCTGGAACTCAGACTATTTCAGGATTACTCTAATCACGTTGCCACTAGCTGGTAAAATGATGATTCTTGAACACACAATGATGCTACCTTTGTCTAACAGGTCACCAAAACTCAGCTGAGCTGTAGACTGGTCACTTGGCCCTTAACTAACTAAAGTAGGTATAACCAATCTTAACTGACATGGGCTGAGTCCTTTGCACGTAGACAGGAACTAAAATTTGATGGAGATTTTAGACTTTCAGCTTCTAGTGTGAGCCCTTTTCTGGAAATAACATTTATTTATTCTAGTTACGTTCATTTTTTCTAGCAGCACACAGAACAGTCCTGTATATTCTTTCATGAAACATTAACTTCAGCTGAACATTTAAATTCTTCATTAGTGCAAATCCAGCTCATTAGCTGTGATTGAAAGAGGTCACAGAGTTGGACTATTTTTGAAATCATAGAATCAAAGAATGTGTGGGGTTGGAAGGGACCTTTACAGGTCATCTAGTTCAGCCTCCTCTATTATGCACAGGCACCTTTTAACTAGATCAGGTTGCTCAGAGCCTGGTCAAGCCTGACCTTGAATGTCTCCAGGGATGGGGCCTCCACCACCTCTCTGGGCAACCTGTTCCATTACTTTATCACCCTCATAGTAAAGAACTTCCTCCTGATATCCAATCTAAATCTACCCTGCTCTACTTTAAGGCAATTTCCCCTTGTCCTATCACTCCATGCCCTTGTAAACAGTCCTTCCCCATCATTCCTGGAGCCCATTCGGGCACTGGACGGTACTCTAAGGTCTCCCTGGAGCCTTCTCTTCTCCAGGCTGAACAGCCCAACTCTCTCAGCCTGTTTTTGTAGCAGAGCTGCTCCAGCCCTCTGATCATTTTTGTGGCCCTTCTCTGGACTCACTCCAACAAGTCCCTGGAGGGAAGAGGAAAGCAGCACTGCCCTCCTCATGTTAAGGCAGAGACACACTGACATACCAAAGGGGAGGTTTGTCTGTGTTGCCCAAGTACATGGCAGATGTCACACCTCAGTGCTCTTAATCCAGCATTTCTCACAGCACCCTTGAAAGGGTCAGTAACTCGAATCATAATAAGTGATGCTTGAGTCATGAGATGCCATTTTATTTTATTCAACTAAGAATTAAAAAAGAAATTAGCCTGACAAGTTGCTTTACCACACTGTGGAGCTGTGTATTGTGATTAGAAACATTAGATTCTGAGTTGAAAGAAAAAAAAAAAAAGGGAAGGAAGCAAATTTTAACAATCAGAAGCACATTGTAACAGGAGATTTTAGACTTGGCTTTTAGACTCTATTTCCAGAGAGCTCTTTTTCTCACCCAGCAGTGCTTTCTGATAGCAGCAACTATAAGGAGAGGGAAGGAAGGGCTTGCCCTTATGTTACTTCTCTAAATTATATGAGCTGCTTTCCTCCCCACAGTGCAATTACTGTTGTTATCTCATTAACAGTTTAATTAGAGCTCAAGGGCAGGCCAATGTGGAAAGGTTCAATACAAGATGTCAGTTTAGGGCAGTAGAGTTATTGGCTCAGCTTTGAGGGGTCTCAAGGCTGCTCTAAATCAGAGGCAGATATAATGGGCCTGTATATAAAGAGGCAGTCTCCAACTGTACCTCCATTTTCTGTGCCTCTTTGGGGTCTTTAAACAGAAAGTCCCATTCTGGGGAGAAAAAACATATTTTCACGCCTCTAAACTACCGATGGTATCTGCCAGAGATGCTATCCAAGGATTTTACAGATCCTGTTGACTAAAAGGGTTATGGTAGATGCACAGATTCACAGACATTCCAGGCAATGATGTGAAAACGTGTTGAGCTCTGCAAACCTGCCACGTGGTGCTGTCTAAATAGCATTTGTTGTCAGTTAGTGTCTGTATCAGTGAGTCAATTTGCTGTTAGGATGTTTGTGTTTTGGGGATGGCTCCCCAGGTGACACACAATTATATGATGTGTATCACACCAAGAGTATTTCTCTCCTTAGAAATTAAAGACAGGAATTTTCACATCAAACCAGACTCCTCCAATGTTATTCTGTCCTTTCAGCTACGCACAATGTGATCTGTTTGCTGCATATGAACAACTAACACAGAAATGAACTCTCCTGATTTCAGGCTGGGAAACATGAAGATCAGTAGCTGGTGTCCTAGGCAACAGAGAAGCTTTTTCTCACCCTGACTCACACGAAAGGCAGAGCACTGACGAGGTGACAGCACAAGGCTGCTCAGCCTTGAGAAAGCTGGCAGTGGCTGCTTACTCTGGAGCATTTGCACCTCCTCCCTAGGTGCTGGAGTGGCATAAGGGACAGTTACACTAAGCCTTGGTTCCCTGAGAGAGGGGACCTCCCCTGAACCCTGTGAATTGTCTGTAGGACACCTGCCTTCTTCCTAGCTGGCTTTTACTGCAAAGGAGTGGAAGAGCAGAACTGGGTTTTTCAGCACTGACCTTTCTATTAGTGTTGATCTTTCCCATCCACACCCAGTATTTTCTGGGAAAGCATCACTGCGTTTTAGTCAAAGGTTCAAAATTATTTATGGGTGAGCTTCCTTCTTCCTCTGCCTACTGCTCCTTGGCAGGGGGGTCAGTGTTGGGTAAACAGATAAACAGCCTGTTAACTGTGGGCAGCACTGAAAAGGAAACACAGCAAAGGGAAAGGTACCCACCAAAGACATGAGCACCTCCTGGTTTTGAACACCTTTCCTTCCCACATTCCAAAACACTGTGCAAAGGAAGGCAAACAGCATTACAGAGTACTTAGAACTGGTGAAGCCACACCTTGAATCCTGTGTCCAGTTTTGGGCACCTCATTACAAGAAAGATATTGAGGTGCTGGAGTGTGTCCAGAGAAGGGTAATGAAGCTGAGGAAGGGCTTTGAGAACAAGTCTTATGAGGACCAGCTGAGGGAACTGGGGCTGCTTAGTCTGAAGAAAAGGAGGCTGACGGGAAACCTCATCACCTTCCACAACTACCTGAAAAGAGGTTGTAAGGAGGTAAGGGCTGGTCTCTTCTCACAAGTAACTGGTGATAGAACAAGAGGAAATGGCCTCAAGCTGAGCCAGGGGAGGTTTAGACTAGACATGAAGAACGTATTCACTGAAAGGGTTGTCAGACATTGGAATAGGCTGCCCGGGGAAGGGGTTGAGTCACCACTCCTGAGTGTATTTAAAAGTCATCTGGATGTGGCACTTGGGGATATGGCTCAGTGCTGGACTTGGCAGAGTAGGGTTAATGGTTGGATTCGAAGACCTTAAAGATCTTTTCCAACCTACAGTGATTCTGTAATGGCCTAATGTCAAGGAAACAGCCAAAACCAGATCACTGCAATTCTGACTTGCAGTGTTAGCTACTGTGGCAGCTTCAGAGAACAGCTGAAGATGTCCAGCCCTGGTTGTGTTTTATTTTACATAAGAGCAGAAGTGGAACATCACAGATGTCTATCAAATTATCCCTCCTTGAGAAACAGCAGTGTCCTTCCACCCATATATATGCTTACCAGAAGAACAAGAATCACCGGCCCTTGATATATGTAGTCAATATATTTCCCAGGCTCTTTTCCAAACCAGCATCTGAAAGACAAAAACCAAGAAAATAATTTATAAAGGGTGTGGGGAATGGTCCGTCTTCTATCTCCCCACATAAGACTAAACAAAAAGGGGAGTGCACTTCTTTTAGATTTTAATATCAGGGGCACTATAGAGACATAGTCCCTTATTCCCTGAGTTGTTAAATCATGTACATAATTGGTAAGAGGTTGAGTTTTCTGCTACAAGGCCATTTTTTGTTTGGACACAGATCTGAGCTCCCTTTAGACCATTCATATTCCCACTGTTTTTCTCTACTGCCCATGTCAGTATTACCAAGAAACATGAGAACCTGCTATAAGGAGGATGCAGATGTGTCCTGCTGGGTCTGGAAAAGGGATGAAAGAAATGTTCTTTGCAAGGAAAAACTGTGTTATCTATTGCAGTGTCCAGCAACACTCAGTTCCATAAAGGCTGTTACCTACAGCAAATCCGTCTTGAGCTGCATGGAAATACTGTCTAAATAAGGTACTGAATGACTAAGGAGTTCATCCCTCTAGTGGGAGGTGTCCTGGCATGTGGGTTGAAACTAGAAGGTCCCTTCCAACCCAAACCATTCTGTGAGTCTGTGATCCCATTGGCTTTGAACCAAGCTGGTGACTCCCAAATCCAGCACAGATTAGGGATACCATGTGAAGTTAGCAAGTACCTGATGCTGCATTACCAAAAGGAAATCAGCTTAGGTTAAGTGAAAGCACAGGTGAACTAAGGGCTCTCAAACTAGCAGACAGCCTAGATGTGTCATGTGTGGCTGAGTGCTGGCTTGACTTTTACTTCCACAAGTGTTTTTCTCCCTGCTGTGTTATACAACAGACTAAGCCTTTGTGACCTATGCTGACGTTCACTTCATTCTCTGAACTGAGAGTAATAAATCAGTTATATTTAAGTCAGTAAATGAATAAGGAACCAGGCCTGGGCCTGGATTCAATCATTTACACCATTATATTTTCCTTGCTGCAGTTTTGGCCCAGGCCAAAAAATAGCCAACTCCCAAACCATTCCTGGGGAACAAATTGGGAGCTAGCATGAGCCAAAACACATTCCCAAGAGTCTACAAACTGCAGCTACCCTGATTTGGAGGCCAAGGTTTAATAATATTGATGTGAACTACTCCATGCTATTTGGACTCCAGCCCCAGGAATGATTCCAGGCCCAGCTAATTTAGTATTACAGATACAGCCACAAATTCTGGATCCTGGTTCCACCAAGCAGAGGCAACTTTGCTATCATGATGCCTTAAGGTTTAGGTCACTGGAGCTCCTGATCCCATAGGAAGTAGGTTTTGGAGTTCAAGGGTCAGACAGTTTTCTTCCTGTCTCTGGATACCACATAACAAGTAAAAATGATGCCTTCTTTTTGTTTGCCTTGTGACAAAGATAAGCTTAGTGCCACGGGAGACATGAGAACAAGTGTAATTCCTGAGCCAAGGAGATCATACAGACAGGTGTGCACTTTCACAGGCATTCCAGAAATAACACTTCTTGCCTCAAAGAGGTTGCAGTCTGCAAAACACAACCTCAGGAGTCATAGAATCATAGAATCATAGGGGTTGGAAGGGACCTCTGAGGATCATTGAGTCCAACCCCCCTGCTGCAGCAGGAACACCCAGGGCACAGGGTCACACAGGGGTCACACAGGGTCACACAGGAATGTGTCCAGGTGGGTCTTGAAAGTCTCCAGAGAGGGAGACTCCCCAACCTCTCTGGGTTACAGTGCTCCCTCACCCTTTCAGCAAAGAAGTTTCTTCCCATGTTGAGGTGGAACTTCCTCTGTTATAACTTGGTGCCATTTCCCCTCGTCCTATCACAGGCACCACTGAAGAGAGACTGGCTCCTTCTTGACACCCACTCTTCAGATATTTATAGACATTAATAAAGTCCCCTCTTACTCTTCTTTTCTCCAGACTACACAGCCCCAGGTCTCTCAGCCTTTCCTTGTATGATAGATCTTCCAGTCCCTTCATCATCCTCGCAGCCTCCACTGGACTCTTTCCAGCATATCCCTGTCCCTCTGGAACTGGGGAGCCCAGAACTGGACACCCCACTCCAGGTGGGGTCTTACTAGGGCAGAAGGGGAGGAGAATCTCCCTCGAGCTGCTGGACAGACTGTTCTCAATGTATCCCTGTCCAAGGGAAATAAACTGAGACAAGGAAAGCCAGTATCACATAATGCCCCCAAATCCTTTCTTCAAAATGCTTTGCTTGCTGAAACAGAAGGAGCTGTTTGCCCACTTCAAAATGCTCTTGCTGACCTGAATGTACAGAAACACTGAGATAGGCAGCAGGCATCTTGGAAAATAAGTCAGTATCACACAGTTGTCTGCCTGTTCTTGATTCAATTTCCACATCTTTCAAGTTCCAAATAAATGAGAGAGCTTTGAATATTTTATAAATATAAACCATGTCTGTTATTCCCTAGTGCACCACCAATTAGTGTAAACTGATAGCTTTGCAACTAATCTTCCAAAATTTGGTGATGAGAGCATCCCCCTCCAGGGATAAGGTACTTCCTGCAGCAAAGTTACCATCCCAGAAGAACCCCCACAGCAGCCTTTGATGAGGGAAACTGATTTCTTTGTGATTTTTTTTCTTTTTTTTGCTGTTTGTTTGTTCTGGAGATGGAAAGATACGAAGAAAAATGGATTGCAAGATATGCCAAGGCAGGAAACACAACTTTCCAGAGCCTGCAAGACCTATATTTGAGTGAGGTTTTAGAAGGGCATTTCGGGAGAGCTATTATATATTGCCTGAAATGAAGAGAACCAAGAGCTATTACAGAAGAGGAGTTTCTGAGAAGCTGGCTGTTCTAGCAGAGGGACTAATAAGAAACAAGGCTGAGGCACGTGGCAGAATTTAGACTAGAAAAAGTCAGCAGAGAATTTGGAAGAAGGCTGGTGGAGCACAAATGAGGTTCCAAGGCAAAGGCTGCTCATAGCTGTTTGGAATTTAAACAGTACTTAACTGTAAGACCATACTGAAGAGCAAAATGCTGACATTTATCATCTGAAGCCCAGTATTAGACCAAAGTTCCACTGAGTGAAGCATCATGTGTATATGCTCACTTTCACACAGCTTTTCCAGGATGGTGTTAAACTTATTAGGCTATAAAACATATCTGTTACACTGTCATCTAAGTATTTCCAATATACCCATTAAATAGATGAGCAAGGCTGAGAGGAGAGATTTGCCAGTGACATTTACCTATGTCTGCCTTTGAGGAACTATATTTCATATTTCCAGTCTGACTGTTCCAACTGGGACATGAGCTGAGATATTGCAAACTTTGCTGCCTGCCAGCTGAACTCTTACTTTAAATCCAAGTTCAGCCATTATTTCTGCAATAAAATCAGCACTGCACATTTCTTTAAAACCAAACAGAAAAACTTAACAGAACAATTTAGGAAGACAGTTCTGATTAGACTCAGAAATGTAAACACACTTCTCTTGAATAGCACTAATTAATATGCTTCATGCTTCTCTGACAGTTCTTTATATAACAAAAACCACCACTGGCTTTACCATTATTGTTAATTAGATCTTACTAACTTGCCCATCAACGACATTACTATAATAATTATTAATAATATGTATGTTTTCTTTTAAATTGAGACTTAACAGTACTTTTTTCAGAGTTAACAGATTTTGCAAAAGAATTGCTAAACCCCAGACAGGATATTTGCCACAGTAACAATTATATTTGCCTCAATATGCAGGACATGGTCTCTAGGAGGAACAAAAATGAGAAAATTAGGAAGCTGGTTGAAGCATTTTTCTCAACATTCTTTCCTGTGTGTTATTTTGAGCTCTTAAACGAGCTGCATAACTTGAACCTCAGCTGAACTTCCAAACAACTTGAGTTACAGTTCAAATGCATCCTCAGATGAAGAAGGGAGGTTTCTCTTTTTGTTCTGAATTTTGAGCTGTCCGCTGGGATATCCAAAGGGTCTTGGAAGATGCAGGAGAGGATGTGGTTTCTGCATGGGTTCTGTTTGCTAGGTCTGATCAGAGCTTCTGAAGTAGCTCCAAGGATGAAGACTCCACAATTTCCATGGGCAACCTCTTCCAGGGGTCTACAGGCCTCACAGTAAAAAGTGGGTTCCTGATATTCACCTGGAACTTCATGTGTCTCAGTTTGTGCCACTGCCACTTGCCCTGATGGAGTGGCTTCCTCATCCAGCCACCTCGTGTGCAGTGTGATCCCAGATGCATGTTTCTCTCATGCTATTACTGCTTTTGGGGA
>NW_009953184.1:760233-767173 GCF_000747805.2 Chaetura pelagica | reverse complement strand
TGCCATTGTTAAAGCACGTGGTGTTTTGCCCCTCCAGTTTTCAAGACACAAGTTTTGGTTATTTTGGTTTGTGCTGTTTCAGCTGACTGGCTCCTTCAGCTCTAGTTCTAGAGCAGAAAGTCCTGCTTCTGCACAATGAGAGAGCTGCTGTGCTGCCCTGGTTTGTGCAGAGCAGAAATTTCAAGGAACCTGACACTGAAGCAGATCCAGAATGTTATGATACTTCACCCATCCAGAAATAAGAAGGTCTGTGAGCGCAGCTGTTCTGAGGTTACCTCAGATTGATTTGAACACTCAGGGAACAGGTTCCAACAGTTGTTTTTCTTGCCATTGGGAGACTACAGGGTGAACTTTCTTGTATGACTTCTGTAGGCAGGGATGGAACCACACAACATCTTTTCCCTGAGACAAAAGGTGTCTCTTTGCTAATATGTGTAGCCCCTGGGAATTGAGATTATCCCCTTCAAAGTCACTCTTACAGCTATGGAAGTGAGAGATTGGTCAAGGGTTCAGAAGTCTGTGAGGAGCAGAGGAGAGGAACTTAGTGCATAACAGAATTCCTCCCATGCCTACAGCATGGATGCCCAGAGCTCTGCCAGCCATCCTGTCCTTCTCCTATCTCATAGTCAGGACAAACAGGGCATGTCAGTCTAATTCATCCAACCTACTTTGGGCATTTCCTTTGGGATGAGATGGAATGCACCCCAGACTCATTCACTGTTTTGACTGATCATTGCTGATCACAAGAGACCACAGATTAGGGCAGATGCAGACCCTCCAAGGCAGACACTTAATCAGATGCACTAGAGACAGACAGAAAGACAGACATTGTGTTCATACAAAACACAGATTCATGGGGAAAATAATTTTTTTAAGGTTAGGGAAGGGAGCTGTACCAGACAACAGACATTGATCCAAAGACTAGATGAAAAGTACAAGCTGGGCTGTATCTGACCAGGATCCATGTTTGGGGGAAAAAATTCCCAAAATATAGATGCTTCTTTATCTTTTATATTTTCCAATTTTGTGCACAAACTGCTTTCAACTGGAAAAGCCAGAAATGCAAAAATGTCACCCATAGGACTATTGGCAAACTGTCACCTGAATTCTGCACACCCAGAAGTCTAACCCCATTAGCCTTCAAATGTAGTTTATATCGAGGTCTTACTCAAGCAATACTCCCATTGAAAGACATTAACTTGACTGTAAATCATGTATAAAACTATGCAATGAGAGCTTCATAGGTTGGGCAAGGATATCTGGGAAAGATCTTTTCAGGAGTTGATTCAAGTCATGCTCTGAAATTTGAGATGGCCTGGATTTGGATAGAGGTGATTTGAGCTTTCTTCTTTCCTATCAATCAGCCTGAATTCTAAATGACCAGTTCAATCTGCAGGCATTTCTTCATTTATTTAGAGAACCACAGAAACACAAAGCTTTACATCACTTACTGTTCATTTTCATAATATAGTTTGCCAATGGCCCAGGCAATGATGATTGGGCAAGGAATACCTGCAACAGCAAAAAAAAATCAAGGGTTAATCACAACCCATGTAAGGATGGATAAATACAGATGTATCTTCAGATTTTTGGGAGGAGAGTCTTGGTTAATGGACTGGAAGAATCTAAATACCAGTGGTCTTATCTTGGTACCCTTGAGACACTGCAATTGCTAAGACCTCTTTGTGCATATATAAAAAAGAGGTTCTCAAAAAGAGAAAATTCTAGTACCACTACTAATTATTTAAAAAACTAATTATTAAAAACTAATTATTTAAACCCACACACATTTATACCTATATTTCTATATAGGTGATCACAAACATTTAGAAGGCTTAAGGGTAATCTTGATTCTTTTTCATTTTCTTGCAGTTTCCCCCATGTTCTTGCTAGTCAGGGACAGGCAAAATGTAGCCATGCCTTTCTCCTGGAAGAAAACCTTTTTGTTTTCCTTGTGAAGAACAGGGATTTGAGAATGAGACCAGTAAAAGATTGTGTATAGGAAGGCAAAGCAGAGCAGAAAAGCACTCGAGAGGGTGAGAGGAAAGGTATATTCAGCTGAAACCACTTCTGTAGAGCAATCAGAAACCCAGAAGGCTCTGAGAGAGGTAGGGAGGGAAAATATTAGGGACCAACCCAGCCATGGAGGGCTGTGGGAGCTGTGCAAGAAGCTGATTTTCCAGTTTGGTGACAGAAATGAAAAATATTGGTAAAAAAACTGAATCACATAAACATATTTATTCTACTATATCTCCTCTTTCCTCCCATTTTATTTAGGGTGGAACAGCATACTCTGTTTTAAAGGCTGCCTCTGCCTTCAGAACTGCAATTCAATTACTTCTGCTCAGTTCTGAGAGGAACAGGCATTTCTGAACAAAATGTCACTCAACTTTCTAAAAAGAAAATGTTTGTGACCTTTTTTCCATATTTTGTCTTTCCACAGAAAAGAACTGCCAAGTTCACCCCAGATTCTTTGACCCCAGATTTTGCATTCAAGTGAACAAGCTGCTCACAAGGGGCTTCTCTTGCTAAGCCTCTCCTGGCCAACTTCAAATAATGGATTTGTCTGTTGGGAAGGAACCCTGAAGATATCCAGTTCCATTTCCTGCTCAAAGCAGAACTACCAACACTAACACACCTCAGCCAGGGCAAAGCTTTGATGAATTTTCAACACTTTCAGGGTCAGAGATTCCACAGCTTCTAAGCCATCTGTTCCATTGTTGCACTAGCTTTGGGGTAAATTTTGTGTTTTCTTCATGTCCAGCCAGATTCTCCCTGTTTGTAATTAGTAGCCATTGCCCATTCTCATAAAATCTGCTATTACCAAGAAGAATTTGGCTCCATTATCTTTGTAATTATCCTTCAAATCAATACCTAGCACCTAACAGATTCTTCCTTAACTTCTTCTTTGCCAGATTAAGTGAGCTCAGCTCCTTCAGCCTCACTTCACAGGCCATCTCTTCTAGACCCCTGATCATTCTGGCAGCCTTCTACTGGATAACATCCCGTTTTTCCAGATCCCTGTTGACCTGAGACCCAAAACTGACCACAGTGTTCCAGGGGCAGCTTTACCAAAGCTGAGCAGAAAGTACTAGCAGCTTTCCTCAATCTTCTGGCCACACTCCTAGTGCACCCCAGTTACATCTTTTACCTTATTCATGGCTCATACTCAGTCTGTCTCCACTACAAGCCCTACATCCTTTCCAGCAGGACTGTTGGCTCCCAGCCTGTACTGCTGGACCAGTCCATGTTGATGTGGATGGGGAAAAGGAGCATCCTGTGCCCTGGCCCAGGCTGACACAGTAGAAGGCAGGGACCAACGTGCAATGAGCTGTTTGTCTGCCTTTGAGCAGCCACAAGGATAGTGTAAAGATTAGATGTGACTCTGTTAAGGGCTGTCTTCTAAGAACCAATCCCTCACCAGTCCAAAAGACAGCTGTGAGGCTGGACTGGCAGATAATTAGGCTTTGCTTTTAGTCAGGTTGTCACTTAGAACTGTCTTGTCTGTCTCTGGAGATGGAAGTGCTCCACAAGGCATGGACAGAGCCTTTTCTGTTCCATGTCATATTCAGCAGCAGTGTGTAAGGGGTTGTGATCACTGCTTTGCTGAGCAAAGTGAAAGGGACAAAGCATGAACTGCTGCATTCCCAAAATGCTGAGCCTGGGAGTTCCCTTTTTCCCCTCAACACTGGATGCCTGAGGATCTAAATGAAGAAGATAAATCCAGCCAGAATCTATGAGCTTGATGTCGTCACCACTGGGAAGAACTAGACCTGACCTCATGTTGTTCTGACAAAGTTGGGTTTGAATGTCAGATCTCACCACAGTGGGACTTGAAAGTTTATTCTTGCTGCTCTTTATCACTTTAATGCCCTGTGTAACAAAACCCCATTCTAAACACACAAGACACTTACACCATCCTATGAAGAGAAAGACCCATTTCCGCAGCTTATCCGTGGAATAAGTCATCACTATAGCAGTGTGTAAGTAGCAGCCTTCCACAAACATCCAGAAGAAGTTGGTCACCACAAAATAATTGTAGACAGTGGTAATACATCGACACCAGGGCTGGAAAGGAAACAGAAAAAAAAAAAAGTTAAAATTGTGGTGAGAACATTAAAAAACATCCTGATCTTGTTATTCCGTTAAAAATTAATGGCTGGATTCACTCATGGGATGCAGATCTGTACCTGTGACTTGGAATCACAGTATCTTAGGTGCTGCTGGGAAGTCACAGCTATGTCTGTGATGTTCTGCTGAGGGTTGGCTTTGACCACAATATGCAGGATCTCCTGAACCTGAGCATGTCTGGAAAGTGACCCTGCCATGAGGTACCTCCAGCCCAGCAGTCTGCAAGCAGTGAAAGCAGCAGCCGTGTGGAAAGAAGACAAGAAGGAGCAGGTCATTTCAGAGAGGTACAATCATAGCCTAGGTCTGTATCCAAAAGATGACAGCAGAGTCCAAGGATGTCAGGCAGTATAACCCACCAGCTGAGCAATTCCAAGAAAATGTAAGAAGATGTCACAGTTTGCCTCACTCCCACTGAAAGGCAGGAGTATCACTGGCATTTAGGAAAAAGATATTTGACTTTAAAGATATGCTTTTCTCAGCTACTTCATCCCCTCCATTCCTGACAACAGTGCTCCAGTCTGTAAGTTACACCACTACAGAATCACCCAGGAATTTTGCCCTAACTTTACTAGGAATGTTTGGCTGGGCTAACATATCAGTAAAGGCATCTTCTCCCAATGGCTGTGCAGGGGGAGCACAGCTGTGGAATATGCAACGAGCTCTGGAGAGGAACATGGTAATATCATCTCATGAATAAACCACAAGTAACTGCTGGTGGTAATTTCCACAGTGCTACACACAGAAATCTGGGAAGATTCCTTGCTGATCAAGCAGGCATTCAGCATGTTCCCTGAAGCACAGCATTAATTACTTATGTCAGCTGCAATCATTGATGTCATTTTGGTCTCAGCATTCTCCAGCCTCTTCATTAACTCCTTTGAAACTTTTGCCCCACAGTTAATTCTAGTTCAGACTGGGCAGGCATGAGTTACTGATGATCTCTGGGCAGCTGAGAGAGCAGCAGATGCTTTGTCAAACCCAGCAAACTTCTGTGGACTGAGAATTTATTGGGCAAGAAACCCAGTCACCAAATGATAGCCCATTCACAAGCTGTGATCACTTCTCTTTATGGAGCTGAATAAACAGAAGAAATCTTTTAGATGTGTTAAACCTTTCATTTCTGTACTATTTCATTAAGATTCAAAATTGAAGTCGGCTTCATCTTTAAAATAGGATAAAAACTCCACACAGATCAGATGAAGATGAAACTTTTTGTTTCCAAAGCTTTTTTTTTTTTTAAAAAAAAAAAAACAAGTTAAATTTTATTCTTTTCCTCCTTTTCGCCTGAGCAAAGAAACATAAAACAAGAAGCAAAGGAAAACCCAGCCTCTCATTTCTGGCTAGCACCAAACAAATGTTTTAGCTCCATTTCTGACTGGCCCTCAAACTAGTAAGACTAGTTTTCTGAAGTCTCACATTTGATTTTAAGATGGTATGAGGATGAATTAATCTTTCCCCGCAGCCTCAATCTCATGGACATTCTCTGACAGAACATCAAGGCTCTTGTTCCCCTCTCTCCCTCAGCTGCAACACTTATACAGGGTTTTTTCCTCCCCACAGCTGCCCATTTTCACAAGATTTGTAACAAAATAATTCTATCTGAGCCAGTTGTTCCTGTGTGAGAACCCAGTAGGATTGGCCAGTGGATTGGGAAGATGCTGGGACAGACACAGACAAATCCCCATAATGGTGGTGAGATCTCCCTCTGTACTGTTTCCATAGGAAACCAGAATGAAATTCATTTTGAGCAATTCCTTTTGGAATTGTGGATTTATTGACTAATAAATCCAATTAAGCAGAACTCATTAATTTCTACATTTTAATTTATTTGACTGTGGATTCTGGATCCCCACATGTATCCACCATTAGGCTCCAGTTACCTTCAGCAATTCTTTTTCCTGATTTATTCACATCAACACTGTAACTTCATGTAAAATGTTTCCACGTTGAGTGACTGATGCTTCTGGAACTGCATTATTTGATCTTTACTGATCAGCACAGAAGAGATCACATCATTACCCAACATAAATGATGTTGCTCCCATTGATTTTGGCATTGTTATTTTAACTCTGACTTATACCTGAATAAGAACATAACAAAGCTATCACTAAGCTTGGATAAAGCACCTTACAAAAGAATCCTGCAGAGAAAAGATGAGCTACTGAAAACTCAGCTTTGTGAGTATCTGCTGTTATATTTGCAAGTTTATAAATTTTTTTTGGCACTCTGTGGTTACACTTTAAAAGGCAGTTGAGTGCCTGACTTCAACTGATTTTTTTCCTCAATAACTGCAAAAATCTATATTAAGATTTGCAGCATTGTCATCAGAGTAAATCACACAGCATAAACCTCTCAACAGCAAAGCTCAGTCTCCTGCAGTCTGAAAATGTAAGAAACACAGACAAAGCAGTGAGTTTATTGAAGCTACATCTTCCCAAAGGAGCATCTGATTGACTAGTAAAACAGAGCCCTGCACACACAAATTCTTTATCTAATGACTTTGCTATTTATTTTCCCAAAGCTTAGGATTAAAGTTCAAGTGTCACATCTTACATTTGAAAAGTTAATCAAGGATGGTAAGTGCCCAGCTGACATTCACATGAATGGACATCCAGGCTCCTGGGGTGTTTCTCAGTTTCTGCAGGACCTGTTCCTATGTGAGTGGGGGCACAGTGACTGATAGAAGCTACAGATCCATCTCCTAATCTATAGACACTTTAGTCCACCTGCTTTCCAAAGTGAGGAGCATGAAGGGGTGTGGGTCTGTGCTTCTAACACACTTTTTCTTGATTATGGAATTATCAGGGGA
>NW_009953184.1:735284-760166 GCF_000747805.2 Chaetura pelagica | reverse complement strand
AAGGGACTATAAAAATTATTACTTGCCAAGGAAATGTGTTCACACACACCACTTACTGCCCCTTTCAGCCTTCCTATTTTTATTGTGTGGATCTCTGTGGTCTTTGCACTGTATCTGACTCTCAATCACCCACCAGAGAGCTGACTTAGATAATTTTCCCAGCAGAAAACTTGCTTTTCTGTTTGCTGGGTTAATTCTCCAGCAGTTAGTGAGTCTCCAAGAGTTCAATCCTGCTCAGAGGATCAAGAAAAGGAACAGAGCTAGTGCAAAAGCAGCAGCAGGAGCTGGAGTGAAGCATTTGGATCTCTGGAGGAATGAGCCTTTCAGTGACAGGAGTTGCTGCTGGATGCAGCCCACATGGCAGAACTTCATCCTCAAGACAGTGAAGAAAGGATCAGCAGAAAAAAGGAATTTTGTAAAAAAAAAAACCACCACAACATTATCAACCTGCAAAAATTGTTCTTTCTCAGCCCCTAATTCTTATTTTATTGGGAGTCTCACTGACTCCAGGCAGCAAGATATGCACAGTCACCAGACAAAGGATAAGGGACCCCATCACTCTCTACAACTACCTGAAGGGAGGTTGTAGCCAGGTGGGGTCAGGCTCTTCTCCCAGGCAACCAGTGACAGGACAAGAGGGCCTGGCCTGAAGCTGCTCCAGGGGAGGTTTAGGTTGGATATCAGGAAGCACTTCCTCATGGAGAGGGTGATCAGACATTGGAATGGACTTCCTAGGAAGTGGTGGAGGCACCATCCCTGAATGTGCTCAAGGAAAGGCTGGAGGTGGCACTTAGTGCCCTGGTCTGGCTGATGTGGTGGTGTTGGTCACATGGATGGATGATCTTAAAGGTCTTTTCCAGGGTTTGTAATTCTGTGATTCTGTGAAAGCCTCAAGAGCCTCAACAGCCAAACCCCTTATCTCTGTGCCCTGTGCATGGAGATGTTGCCCTCTGGAATGAACACTTCCCTGACACAGGTGCACATCACTGCAAGATGCTCTGACAAACATGTCCAAGAACCACCAAATGTACATCGTGTCTCACAGTATGTACATTTGGAAAGCATCTGTGATCAGTGAAGGTAAGAGAGAAGATTTTGGGCAGGGTTTTGACTTAAAAAAGCCCTTCATATTCAGTAATGAAAATTTAGTGAATCCAAGCACATTTTCCTCATCTTTTTTTGAAACTACTTGAAAATCCTTTGTCATATTTCTATCAGTTGCACAAATTCACCATTCCTGCCTGCCTCCAAACTACACAGCATCTCCAAGCACTTACCTCATTGCTTTCATGTATGTTGTGATCTATCATTTGAAGCAGAAACCACATCACATTCCTCAGGATGAAGGTGGTGATCAGGTTCCAGTGGATGATATTCCTCAGGCATCTGATACTCCTAGACAGGGAAATAGATTCACATCATCATCTATGGGGAATATATACACATTAATGGCTACATAAAATAAACAAGCTAATTCTGTTCACTTGCAAAGTTCCTGATGGTTTAGCCCCACCCATTACCTCTCTTACACCATGAAACAGGAGGTTTGTCTGTCAAATGGGTCAACAGTAACAGTCTGTGAGGATGTTTTACCAACAAGTATATCTGGTCTGGTCCCATTCTCTGGCTAAATTGCACAGACAGTATCAAAGCCCAAACCTGTATTTTGCAGCATAGTCACAACACAAGGAAATTACATCAATATCAAACAGCTACAGGAGGATGGCAAAACCTGTGCTTCTTTTTCTTGCTGTGTACCTTTCTTCCAGAAACCAAACTGCATGACTTCTGCAAAGCCATCTACACCAATTTGTCTTGAGCACAGGAGGAGCAGGAACTCTCTCTGAAAATACATTCCAGCAAGTGAAACAGGATCTACTGGAAAGACCCAAATATTCAAATGGTCATTTCATCCTTGGTTATCAGTTTTGCTACTCTCTACCCCATCCCATCAGCTCTATTATAATGTCCATGGGAATTGATAAGCCCCTAAATAACAAGGCTGCACTGGAGTCTGTTGCAATTCTCACAGAAGGAGATTTGGTGACAAATATCTGCTCTGGAGTGGCAAAACTATCTTAGTTTACATTCAGTAAGTCTCTTGAACAGGCTCACCTGTGGCAAGCTCTACGTTTTCAGATCCATTAATGTGAGAGGAGACTATGGACTGCCTGGTTTCCAGTCCCAAGAGCAGCTGGCTGTACCAAGCTGTCTTAAGGTAGAGCTGTGTATTTTCCTTCACCAGAAAATATCTGTGTCTGGTTTTAGTCCTTTCCCAGCCCCCTTTCAATGCTAAATATGAGCCAAATGTAAAATCTTGCTGCAAGGAGTTGGGACACAGTGACATAAAACAAAAGAGGGAACATCTTAAATAATACTTGCTGCTGAAATTGGCTCCAGGAGGCAACCAGTGCATGATGCAACTGAAATACCACTGAAGCTAGACAGAAAGTGACTTGGTCATCTGAAACAAGATCATTTGAGATGATTGAGTTTTTGATTTTTGATCCTTGGAGAAACAAGGAGAGAGGTCAGTAAAACTGCCACCTTAGACTTCCAGAGGGCAAACTTTGACCTGCTCAGAAGACTGATGGACAAAGTCCCTTGGGAGGCTGTCTTGGAGGATAAAGGAGTCCAAGAAGGCTGGACATACTTCAAGAAAGAAGTTGTAAAGGCACAGGAGCTGCTGTTCTTGTGTGCTAGAAAACCAGTAAGTGGGGTAGGAGACCAGTCTGGCTAAATAGGGACCTTTGGCTGGACCTTAGGAACAAAAGGAGAGTCTATGACCTTTGGAAGAGGGGACAGGTCACTCATGAAGCCTATAAAGATGAAGTGAACCTATGCAGGGTGAAAATTAGGAGAGCCAAAGCACAGCTAGAGCTCAGACTAGCTACAGCTGTTAGGGATAATAAAAATGTTTCTATAAATTCATTAACAGCAGAAGGAGGATTAGGGAAAATCTCCATCCTTTATTGGACGCAAAGAGGATCTTAGTAACAGAGGATGAGGAAAAGGCTGAGGTGCTCAACACCTACTGTGTCTCAGTCTTCAGCAGTGGAACCAGATGCTCCATGGCTATACAGCCACATGAGCTAGGAGACAGGAAGGAGATGCAGAATGAGGTCATCACAATGAAAGAAGAAGTGGTCAGAGACCTATGACACCACTTAGACACACACAAGTCTATGGGACCTGATGGGCTACATCCAAGGGTGCTGAAAGAGTTGGCAGATGTGATCACCAGGCCACTTTCATTATTTACCTGAAGTCCTGGCTAACTGGGGAGGTCCCAATGGACTGGAGGGCAGCAAATGTAATACCCATCTATAAGAAAGGCAGAAAGGAGGATCCAGGAAACCACAGACCTGTCAGTCTGACCTTGGTACCAGGGAAGGTCATGGAGCAGATCATCTTGAGTGTTATTAGAAGACATAAAAAGGATAACCATGGGATCAGCCCAGTCAGCCTGGGTTTATGAAAGGTAGGTCCTGCCTGATGAACCTGATCCCCTTTTATAACCTGATGACCTGACTACTGGATGAGGGAAAGGATGTGGATATTGTCTATCTGGACCTCCAAAAAACATTTGACACAGTTCTCCATAGAACTCTCATAAAAAACCTGGCTGCTCATGGCCTGGATGAGCACACGATCTGTTGCATCAAGCACTAGCTGGATGGTCTGGCCCAAAGAGTGGAGGTCAATGGAGTCACATCCAGCTGGGGCTCGTCACAAGTGGTGTCCTCAGGGCTCAGGGTTGGGACCATTTCTGTTTAACATCGTTATTAATGATCTTGATAAGGACATAGAGTGTATTATCATCGGGTTTGCAGATGACACCAAGATAGGCAGGAGTGTTGATCTGCATGAGGACAGGGAGGCTCTACAGAGACTTGGATAGATTAGATCATTAGGTTAATGTTAATAGTCTGGGCTTCAACAAGGCCAAGTTCCAGGTCCTGCACTTGGACTACAACAACCCCAGGCAACACTCCAGGCCTGGAGAAGTGTGGCTGGAAAGTGTCTGGCAGAAAAGGACATAATAACATTGGACAAACACAGAAAGTGGTGGTTTCAAACCTGCTCAGCTGCAGCTGCCTGTAGCTTATCCCACTGAGAGCAAAAAGGCACAGCCCAGTAACCAACTCTGCTGTTGCCTCAAGTCTTTTGCCTGACAAACAAGCCACCCTTCTTAATAACAAACACTATTTTGCTATCATTAAACACTTACTGTACTTTTCCTGGGACTTGATTAGTCATTTTTAGGGCCAGAAGCAATTCAGTTATGTCCTTCAGCCTCACAAATCTCTCACAAATTTCCCAACAATCCAGCAATAAGACAAACAGAAGACCTCCCACACAGGAGAAACTGTAACTTACAGAGACATGCTCGGAGGTATTACCCTGCTAAGCCAATGTCAAAACAGTTTCTGAGTTTAACAACTCCAAGTACAAAATTGGTATTTTGTCTTGAGAGTCTCAGTGACTCATGACTGGATTTGGAAAACAAATCTCCAGCTGCTCAGATCCATTATCTTTTATTTAGATTACAAACCCCACAGTGTCTGTCTCAGCACAACCTGAGCTACCAGGGAACATGTCAGAGATACATCTCACTTGGAAAATTTTACAAAGGGCAAAGACTCACAGTTAGGTTTTCTAAGAAACTAGGCAACCAACACCTACTGCCTTTTTATGCTGAACCCCAGGAACCCATCAGGCTCTGGACAAACTTTGAAACATATTATTAAGTTCTGTCCTCTGCTGATCATTCCAGACATAAATGTCCTGTGGATGATGTTCATCTGGAGGTTTTATTCACCCCCTTCAGGTTAAGGATTAGCAGATCAAGGAAGGAGTTTGAAATACTGCTTCTAGGAGGAGAGGGAGGCAGGGGACTAGAAACTGAGGAAATTCAGGTCAAACTGCAGAGCTACTGGCAGGAAATTAATTGCTTTATGGAGCTCTAACAACAAAACAGACCCAGCACACTTGCCACCTGAATGTATTTCTTGACAAAGAGAAGATGAAGGAATGGGGAAAAAAATAATCCTTACTGCATGCCTCCATTTAAATGCAGTTTAATCATCCCCTATGGTGGAACATCATTCATTCTGGCTGGAAGAAATCTTATTCCCACAGGACTTCCAGCAGGACATTGGACTGGCCACAGAGAAAACCAGCATCAAACAAATTGTTGTAGACCTTTTGTTCATTTCCTAAAAAGATCTTTTCCCCTCAGTAGGACCCATCATCAAAATCACATTATCTTCTGCATCTTGGAATGTAAAGACAACATCAGCATCTTCTGGCTGCTTGATCTTTTCCCTTCTTATTACTTCTTGCTTCAAATTGTTTTGTTTTCTTTGCCCATCTCTCTGCATCTAACCACTGGATTTTGTTTGGATTGTAAGATGCTTGGGACAGAGGCAAACTTGTAGGGATGTCTGTCCAGGTACCAGAGCAAGAGGGTCTGGTCTGTATTGGGAACTCCCAGGCTCTACAGATAATGCTGATCAAAACTCTCCCTGTTTACAAAAAGCCACATGTGGAGAGGGAAGATGCCTTTCTGGTGTAAAACTGAGGAAAGTATAAATGTGGCCAGCTGCTGGAATGTACCAAAATGAAGCCTGAAGCCTTATCAAGTAATGGTTTGGATATGAAAGAGGGACATTTGGCTCCCACATCCCACTGCCTTCAGCAAAAGCCACACTTTGGGTATCAGCAAACTCGTACCATGTACATTCCCCTTCTGAGACACTCTGTGTGCTGCATGGATGGTAAGTAGGTGCTTTAATCTGCTGAAAACTTTCATGTCTTTGGGACTAACCGAGCAAGGAAGAACAGATTGGAGAACAAGCATTTTGCTTTTCTAGCTACAGCCTCTCCCCTGTCACATTCCCCACCACATCACTGCCTTGGCAAATCAGCACCAACAGGTGAGGAACAGGATTTGCTTCTGGGATGTCTGGGCCACTACTCTGCTGGTGCTACCAGCAATTAGGGTTTTAATGGAAGCCCCAGTACAGTCAGGCTGAGATACACAAGGCTCAAAGTGCTGCAGAGTTTCTCAGTGGCTCAGGGAGTGATGTGACCCCAGGCACAGAATGATTTTAACCTTTTCCCTTTTTTAATATTTTTCCTCTCCTTTCCTTCTAGCAAGAGTCCCAAATGGAGACTCAAAGTTCCTTTTTGCTTGTAGAGAGCCCAGAGCACATGTCTTCTGTTTGTTTCCATCTCCTAACTACTTCTAGCTCAGAAATCACAGTGGCAGTAATGCAATTCATAGCCAAGGGCAGGAAAAGCTTGAGAAATAACTGTGTCAGGGTCATACTGGGGAGGGAGAAACAGCAGAGTTAGAACAGTGTGTGGAGGCTGCAGGGCACAGCTGTGGAGAGCTGCAGCTAAATCAATTGATGTAACAAGGGAAAGATCTCTTGCCAGCCACCTGAGAAGGCTGCTCCCATTTACAGGCACTGCTGGGGAATGTTATTCTTGTTATTTAGCACGGGTGCAGCAGCTCGAGGGATGAGACCAGGGTCCCCTCATTACAGAAACTATTCATATGAGACTGCTCTGCTGGGCTCAGGGGTTTACCCTGTGCATAAAGCTTATCTGTGTAGCCAGTGGGGAGGCTGAGGTGGACAGTCAATGAAGGACACTACCCAGGTTGGGCAGCAAAGCTGGTGAGTAACTAGTGACCTGCAGCACAGGTCATCATCACATTTGTGAAGGGACAAAGCCAACCTTGTCATACTCACTCAACTCAAAGCCTGAGGGAGAAACTCATAATACTCACAGGGTAATTTGTCCTCCACAGGTCTTTTCCTGCCTACTGGTAGATGGAAGGTAGCTTACACTTACAAGCCTTAATTTAAAGTTAAATATTCCTGTTATTCATAAAAATGACCTGTCTCTTTCTGAAAACGTTTTAAACTTAAGAGTCACAAGTCTTCTATGACATGACTGGTTTCTCCTTGGTTAATTACTGCCTTCACTGTGTGGAGTCAAAAAGTAGGCAAGCATGTGCTCCAGAAAGAGCAGTAACTGCCCTTGCAGGCAGCACTGAAAAGGAATTCTCATCACGTTGTAAATGGGAGAAGATGGAATTTGAAACATATTGAGCTGTATTATAAATTCCCTAGAGTCACACTGATCAGCATGAATGCATTCCCTCTCAACTGAGGAGCTAAGAAATCTGGGGCTTTTCTTACCTCAGTAGAGAGATATCACAATTTGGAGACTCTGGCAGTGACAACATCAGGAAAATGGGAGCAGAGAGCTGCCTTCTCTGGAGGGCAGAGTCTGGCATGTCACAAGATACCATGGACTGAGGCCAAAAATTTCCATGAAAGAACCTTTCCCTCTATTTGCTTCCTGCCCTGATTCTTTTCAGACAAGAAGTGTGGGTCAAGGCCTTGGATGGGCTCTCCCACCAGCTCTCTCGTGGTGCTGAGGTCCAAGTATGGATGGAATAAGAAAAGAAGTTGTAGCAATTCAGTCAGGACGGATTTAAGAGTTGAGGCCACAACATAAGGACATAAGAACTTCCATGTTCAGTCAGAGCAGTGAGCCATGTAGACTGTGACCCAGTCCCCGGCAGTGATCACCAAAAGACAGTATGGGCAGCAGGGGAGGTAGCCTGTTGGTTGTTCCTGGCTCTTACCTCCTTCTGCTGGCAGTCAGAGGTTTTAAAATATGCCTGATTCAGAGATCACATCTAATCACATGAAATCACCCAGCTGGTAGCCCCAGTTCATCACAGGAGTCACTGAACTTCTTTTGGGGCCAGGCCATGGCTTTATGCTACCAACATGATGGAACGAAGAGCTCATCAGCTGTTATTCACAGTGAAATACATTGGCCTGTGCTGGTTCCTTTTCTTTGCTTGCCTTTCCCCTCCCAAGGGCTGGATGAGGAAGCATTTCCTCCCAGCTGCATTCCCTCCTGTCCTTTGGGAGCTGCAGTGAGGGACAGAAAGAGCCTGGAACAGGACAGCAGGGACCTGTTAGTCCTGTGGGCTGTGGGAGCAAGCTGGGAGGAGTGGTTGGTAGTGGATCTCCAGCACATGCTCCTCCACTAGCACAGTTCATGCAGCAATTTCACTTCTGGCTGTGCCTGACAGCAGATTTTGGGCTGAAATACTGACATATAGCAAGTAGTGTCAGACACAGAAGGAATGGGCAGAAGGGAAAAGCTTTCCTTGAGAAGAAGAGAAGGACTTACAGTTCTGCCACTGGAAGGATCTTTGTTCTTCCAACCTAAATGAAAGAGTTTATTGGCTCCTCAAGATTCCTTAACAACCAGTGCTTTGGCTGCTATTCAATGGTCTCTAGCCAACTGCTTCTGACAAGGCAAGAGTTTTCACTGAGGTTCTGCCACAGGAGAGTCCTGCTGCTTTGGGCAGAAGTGTCCTCATGTCAGGCAGGCAGGACTTTTTGCCAGCAGGATTTTTTCAGAGCACAGCCACTTGCCCCAAGGGCAGTGACCTGAGGCTTTGGCTAGATGAGTGTAGCAAGCAACAGTGTATTTTCACTGGAGACTGAGTTAGAAAATACCTTGGTTTATGTCTACAGGAATTTAGGGACAACTGTACAGAAAAATGAGTATGTTCCAGTGAGTCTAGAGTATGTGTCTGGCTGTGCTGGCCAAGACCAGATAAGAAGGACATGGTTCCCACTCACTGCACACGAAAAGAGCCCCATAAAAGCAGTATCTTCAGCTCTGCAGCACGTTAGACACAAAGGACCAATCGAGGTGAAATCAAACATACTTCTCTTTGGCCTTCTGCATTAGTAAATCAAAAACCAGGTGTATGCTGGGAAACTACACCTAATGACCTCTTTATGTGATTTGAGAACCAACCAGGTTTCAAGCCTGACTATATTCCACCCCTGGTGTGCAGGGTGTCAAAATTCGGCTTCTATCTTAGGAACAAGAGCAACAAATGAAAGCAAAATTCTCCAGCAGTTGAGTGCAGCCTGTGTCAGGGGTGGGCAGAAAGAGTTTCTGATTGTTGGTAGAGAAAGCACACTCTGCTAATTATTCCTGTCAAATGACCTTAAAATTGTATGGCTGGATACAGAAAGCAGAGAATTAGAAAAAGCCATATTTTTTTGGTTTTGTTTGGGAAATGCTGAGATCTGAGAAGGCAAAAAAAAATAAATCCAATCAACTCTGTACAGGTGGCCTCACTGATCCAGAAATGGAAATCTAGAAAAGGGTTTCTAAAATAAAACTCAAAGTAGCCTTTCTGTTGATTCATGCTTGGTTTCTTGTTCTACCCACACAGCAGTATTCTTCCTCTGGGATGTGCAGAGCTACTATTTTCTGACTCAAAACGTGAGACAAACAATTAACATCAGCAATCATAATGATGTGCCAGCGTGGCTGAAAACTCGCTGAATTAGTTGAATCATCTGCACTGAAGCAATTGCAAATTATAACTTTATTAAAGAAGCTTGGAAACCTTCTATTAATTAATGGAGATTTCCATTAATAATGATGTTTAATTAAGACTGCTGCCCCAAAATCTGTCTGAAAAGAGTTGGTAGAAGAAATCTGAGAGGAGAGTCCACGACTGTCGGACAAACAGGGAGGGGAATCATGGACAACACTTAAAAACCCCCCATTTTTCTTCTTTAGCCTTTTCTAGGGCAGACAAAGCTCATGGACAAGCCACAAATGGCATGGAGTGGGAAGAATACTCAACAGCAAGGTATTTCCCAGGCTCTGTGCCTGTCATGGCCTATTTGCTTTCATCCACACAGAGGCCTCCCCTGAGGTCCTGATGGTGTCCCCTGTGTGCTCATGTTCAGTCACTGCTTATATTCCAGTACTGATGCTTACAGATGGGAAAAGCAGCTGGGGAGGCTGGCAGAGAAAGTGAACTGCTTGGTGTCAGTTGCCTGGGGGAACAGAAATATTCCCACAGGAATAATAATAATTCCCCCTGCCTGCAAGGGGCAGTTGCAAGGGAAGAATGAAAGTCTGGAACAGAGTAACTTGGAAGGGCAGGAGTGAAATGCTCAGGTGAAGAGGAGAAGCAGCAGCTTCCATTAGTGTTTAGGATAAATAAAGCGACTGTGGAACCACCTGTGCTCCACCAAGCCTTTCCAAAACTCCTTTCTCCTGTCTTTAAGCCAATTTTTAACCACAGGACATGGGGCATCCTGCCTTCTTTAGACACAAAGGCTTAAAGCAGCAATGTTCCTGGGGTTGGAAGGATGCAGCCAAGAAAGAGAACACAGAACAGGACCACAGGTGGGACAGCCCCAGGGCTGCACCAGACCAACTGTGTCCACTGTCAGTGCTTGTGCCCAGCTGTGGAGAGTTGTAAAAAGGGGTCAAAAATAGCCCTCTGAAAGCCACCTGTGAGCATGCTGACAAGGAACAGTCTGGATAACTAAAGGACCCTACATCAGCCTGTGCTTTGTTCCCAGCCAATGTGCCAAGAGAAATGTTGCCCCTGAGAACTCCGGGGTTAATTCAATATGGGCTCATTGAAACCCAGGCACTGGATACTCCAGTCTAAGAATATAGCTCCAATCTTGACTGTGCAAAGAGCTCTTCCACTGGAGAAAACTCCTGTTGTTTTCACAGGAATGACAAAGTCAGATACAGATGATTTTGTTTAGTACAGCACATGCTTGTGGTTCAGCTGCTGATAAAAAAAGATTTAGGAATCTGCTCTAATTTGCTTTGCTAAATGGAAGTCAGACTTCAGTAATTTTTGAACCAAATAGCAAACAGGGCTGTAAAATCTTTCTTTAGCAGCTCAGGTTTTAGTAGCCCATAACAAACTAGCCTTAGAGCAGCAGGGGCTACAGCTCTCTGGGGTTTACCTGAGATGTTGTCCCATTGACACTGGTTGTAGCTACCAGTCCAGTCTGTGGGAGGGTGAATGTTTTCACTGAAGAGTGACCATTGCAGCTGCATTGCACATCTTGGAGTTAGGACTTCAGAAGCCAGACACTGAGAGTTGATAGTGGTTGATCTGGCTTACAGCTGCTGTTTGGGAAATGTAAGAGTGTACAGCATGTCCTCACTCATAAGCCTCTTGTGGAATAATAAAAAAAAAAAAAAAAAAAAAAAAAAGATAAAATCTGAAAGAAAATTAATTTAAATGACCACCTAGGGGATTCAAGGGTTGTTGGTTTTGTGCTTATATTACAATTACACAATTAGCAAAGTTTGTCCCATTATCTACCTTTGCAGATACTGTGTGGATAAACCAAGGAGGAAAATCTGAGGCACTGATGCTGCTGTTCACATTCTCCTTCACCTCATTTCCACCAAAACGTGGTGTGAAATATTTTATTAGTTTTTAGTATTTGGCCAGAAATTGAGGAAAGACCATAAATGATCCTTCAGAACCTGCTGCTTCCAATTACTCATTCCTGTGCTTGGTCTAAATTCATTAGCCTCATGGAGCTCACTGTGCATGCAGAAATGTTTCCAGTGGTTCCCCTAGTGTTCACCTGTTGGACTGGACAGAAGAGAAGAAGAAGGCTGGGTGCTGAACTACACTGGAGTTAGTGAGGGATGTAGATCTGCAATTCCTTGGCTGAAAACTGAAATTGAACCATTTAGTACCTGAACACATGCAGGTGCCTTTTTAGCAGGTAACTAAGCATTCTAGGCTAGAAAATATCTCTGATTCTGCTTCCCAGAGATGACTCAGGATGTGTTAGGGTTTTTTTTAAGTAAACTGCACTCCTGAGCATGATTCATATGTCAGCTGGAAAGACCAAACTTTACTTTCTTCCTTCCTCCAAAACCCTGGAAAAATTGCAAGGCTTGCTCCACTGTTCCCAAAACTATTGCATCCCCATCAAGGGGAGGAGAGAGCACAGACAAGTTTTAGCTAGTCACTCAACACAGATCTAATCTTGCACAGGGCAGTTCTGTTACCAGAATTTAGCCAGATTAGTGTCCATCTCCAAAACCACTGCCTCACAGCTAAAACCTTGGCAATGAGAGAAGCACAGCACTAGGAACATGTTCTGAACATGGGACAGGAAGTGGCCACCTGCTCCTCCAAAGCCCAGGTGGAGAAAATAATTGAATAAAAGTCCTTTCTGGACTCCTGAAACTCTAGTTTAACTCCAGGTTAGTAGTTTTTCCTCCATTACATTGTTCCTGGACCCCTCTGTCCTGTGAGCTGGAAATCATTCCTCCAACATCCACTCACAAGTCTATCTGTAGAGCACCTATTCCCATTTGTTCTTGCACTGACACTGTCCTTGAGGATAAGTATCTCTTCAGTTTCTAATGTTTACTCCACACTGATGTATTTATAGCCAGCAATAATAGTCCTTGCCAGCCTTCAAACTGCCAGGCTACAGTACCTCTACTTCAGATGCAGCTTGTGGAAACTTCCCCATTTTAAGAATATAGCTCTCTGGACACACTTTTAATTTCTGGTGTTAATCCAAGACTTCAGGAAGGCTTTGTTCTCCTCTGCAGTTTTTGTGCAGGGTGGGTTCTGTACAGACTCTTAAGAACAAGTCATACAGGTATAAGGTGACAGGGAGGTGAGTAAAGGCAGTGGGAAGCAAAGACATTGGCCTAAGGTTAATCTATAGGTAGTGTGTTTCTGCCTTTTATCTGAGTAAGTGGGACACTTCACATCATTTCAGGCACTTCAGATGTGTTCAAAGAAGCCCATCTCACTGCATATGTGCTTATTGACAGAGCTCCACCATTCTCATTCCTGCACAGTGCTAACTGTGCACCCACCTAATATATCCTCAGTATCTAGGCTCTGAGAGGTGTCAGATCACTTTGCTCAGTGAAACCAGTTCTGTACAGATGCTCTCCATTTCTTCTGACAGTTTGCTACAAATAATTTAATGAGACTCTTCCGTTGTCACTATTGTCACAACAAAAACCAAACAGCATGCCAGACTGAATATCAAGAGGCAGTTTAAAGGAGTGTAGAACAGGAGAGGATAAAGGAAAGTAGATATTTCTCTCCTAAACCCTGGGAGGTGGTTAGAGGGGAAAAAAAGAAAAAAGAAAAAAAAAATCCAGTGTTTTGGGAGAAAAAAAGATGTGAGATTTAGGAAATCTGGTTGTAATAATGAGAAAGAAAAGGGAAACTGCCTCAGTCCTGTGAGAAAAAATAATCTGATGTTTTAAAGGGGAAGTAGAAAGAGGTAAATTTAGGGGCAACTGGAAAGGTTCCCTCACAACCTCAGTTTGCCTTTGTTACCACCATACTAGTGAAAAAAGCTGTGCTGCCAACATTTGTGGGTTTGGTATTTTAGAGCTGCCTTTGTCCAGCAACCTGTGCAGAGGACATGTCATTTTTAATCCTCAGCCCATCTTCCTTTCAGCACCATCCTTCTTTATTGGACGCAAAACTCAGCAGGGACTTAGATGTTTCCCAGAACAAATCCCCTTCTTCCCGTCCTACTTTTTCAGTCGCTCCTGCACAAATATAACATCTTCTGATGGAATCCAGTCAGGTCACTGCCAGCACATTTTTTAATGATGAGTCAGGAGTTTTACTAAGGCCTTTTATTCTACCTCTGAGGCCGGTATAACAGCACATTAGCAAGCAAAAAGCCAGGACAATGCAATTTGGGTTTCTGCATTATCAGCAACAGTAAAGAAAAACCAGAATTCTGAAGAACATGAGAAATGTTTTAATCCTTTTGGGTTTTTTGAGTTTGTTTGTTTGTTTTGATTAGCAGGGTTCCTTCTATGGAAAACTTCTGCTTTACTAGTGTGAGAGTGTGATCATGTGGGATTCTGAGAGGCACGTCAGCGAACTGCCTGGATGCACCTGAGTGCTTCAGCAAACTTTTTACTATTAATGAGAACAGACTGTGAGATTCACAGCAGTGCAGATGTATTTAACAATGTCCTGTGAAGTGCCCTGAGCAAATGTCTCCAGGTCCTGCTTTGGAGATCAGTGCAGCTCTACAGCACATCTGGCCTGTGCACAGATTTTTCCTTCTCAGCAGAATTCTTTTTGTTTGTGGGTTTGAGTTGTAAACACAACATGACTCTTATATTTCTAAGACCATCTACATTGTTACCTCGAGGAACCATCCTTGACTTAGATATTTGGGAGCCAACCCAGTGACCCACTGCCACTCAGTCAGCATGCCAACAAAAACCAAGCCCTCTCCCATAGGCTGGGCTTCACTCTTTATTGTTTAGGTGCTAAATGAAATGTTTACTGCCCTATTTTTCATTGCACAGCCAAGAAAAAGGATCGGTTCCTATGTGACAGAACTGGAGAAGACAAGGCTAGAAAAGGTCTTTGCAGTAAAAGGGAGTTCTTGGCTGAATTCTCATCCCTTCTCAGTTGTGTTGGGGTCTCCTGGCAACACAAACACAGGTGGCAGATGACTTCATTTCTTGCTGCTACATCTGAACTTTCCAACCCTCAAAATATCATTTTGTATGGTTCCTTAGAGTTTAAGACAGTAGAACATTCTTGCTGGTGTGGAGAATGGGCTGTGCCAGAGGGCTGCACAAGGGACTGAGGAAGACAAGAGATGGGCATAAGGTGACATATAATAGATTTGGAAAAATAGGGACTAGATCCAGTTCTTTCCCCTTCCCACTTCAGCACAACTGAGGACTAAGCTTCCATCAGTGTAGCAGCTACCTGGGCTGGGGCAAGAATGGTGATGGTGAAGCTCATGTCCAAAAGCAAAACACCCACCTCACTAGCTGACCACCACAGCAATCCTCTTTCCCATGCCAATCAGCTATTTAATGTGCTCTTAGAAGAGATCCCAGAGCCTTCCCAGCAGTTATGCTCCTCCAGTCTCTTCCCTCAGGCAGGACTGCCTTTGGGACCACATCTGCACTGACAGAGTGAAGGAATATCAAGTAGATGAGACACAGAAAACTATGGAGCAGCTGCAGAACTTGAGCCTTCAGAAGGCTCTCAACAGATGATCAGGGAATGAGGCAGATGAGTGTAGGAGGCCAGGAATAAGGAACAGATTTCTCCTTTGGGGCAAGACATGGGACCATCAGGTTTAGCCTTCAGGGTCTTCTCTTGCTTTTTGAGCCAGGTATCATCTAAATTGTCTCATTTCACCCAATTAATAGATACCTTCTTCCATCCAAACTAAAAGAGGGAAAAAAGCCCCAAATAATAGCAATTAATGAATAAAGTGATTTGCTCTTGGGACACTTTGAAGAGGAAAGTGTGATGCAAATGTGCATAGCCTAGAATTTGTGTAGGGGAAACCTGTCATGCAACATGAACCTGGACTGCCTTCACTGGTGCATCTTTAGAACTTCTGAGAACAAGAGGCACTCGGCGGACACTGAGGCAGCTCCTGCTGGTTAATGCTGGCTGGACACTAGATTTCTGTTTGCATGAGACAATGGGAATTTGAAAAGATGGACTATCTAAACTCACAGCATGCACAGGGAGTACTTAATTGCCACAGTGATTTTTAATGCTGAAGATAAGTGCAGAATTTAAATCTTTAAGTCAAAGTTTAAATACCAGAAGAACAATTTTAAAGATCATCTAGACCCCTTCTGTGTTAGAAGCTGGATATATTCATCCCATATTATCTAATTGTTTTTGCATTATTTACTCAAGCATTTATAAAAGATTCAGCTTTGGAGCAGGGAATATAGTTACAATGAATCATTTGCATTCTTTATTCAGTGTAAATTAATTCAGGTCTCTCCAAGCACTGTGGGAATTTGCATCATATGCACAGTAGAAAGGTTGAAATGGAAATATAGACTCATGCAATGTTAATGTTCCTATGGAATGTTTTAAGCTTCTTTTGCTTCCCATTAGCATAGATTATTCTGTTTATAGATGCCGGGTTGAAAGAAGATTCCTGTTAATGAATAAGGCCCTCTTGTTAGGAATGATGAAGAGGAAGACTTAGAATCATAGAATCACTGGATCACAGACTGGTTTGGGTTGGATGGGACTTTAAAGATCACCTAGTTCCAACCCCCTGCATGGGCAGGGACACCTCCCACCAGCCCAGGCTGCTCCAAGCCCCATCCAACCTGCCCTTCAACACTGCCAGGGATGGGGCAGCCACAGCTTCCCTGGGCAACCTGGGCCAGGGTCTCACCACCCTCACAGGAAAGAATTTCTTCCTAATATCTAACCCAAAACTCCCCTCTTCCAGTTTTAATCCATCACCCCTTGTCCTGTCACTCCCTGCCCTTGTCCCAAGCCCCTCCCCAGCTTTCCTGGAGCCCCTTCAGGTACTGGAAGGTGCTCTAAGGTCTCCCTGGAGCCTTCTCCTCTCCCCCCAGCTCTCCCAGCCTGTCTCCAGAGCAGAGCTGCTCCAGCCCTTGGATCATCTTTGTGGCCTCCTCTGGACTCTCTCCAGGAGCTCCATGCTCTTCTTAGGTTGGGGGCTACAGAATTGGACACAGCACTCCAATCATGCTGTAGTCCTGGGGGATTCCTCCACCTGTTTCTCCTCTGCTACTAGCATAAGATTTTTCTCAAAGACTATAGTTGCACAGCACTTGGTGCAGTTGGTTCTAAGTTCAGGTTGAAGACTCCTTGACAAGGCAGCACAAACAGTACAGAAATACCTGTTGGGTAATCCATCAAATAGTAGAGAAATATCCAACCAGGCCACACCTTCAAATACATTCCTGTAACTCTAGGTGTGTACATACAATACATATGATGACTGATGCACATCTACCTATTACCTTCCACTTTTCCTTCTCTCCTGCCCTTTCTCTTCTCCCTGTGGCCCTTAACTCTTCTTCACAGACTTTCTTTCACTGACATTTGACCTGACAAACTCCCTTCTGTGCCACTGAGCCAGTGAAGGGAAGTATTTCTATGTAGGTTCATCGATTTGCATTCATCATTTCATGAGCACTGGTGGGGATAAAGCACCTCTAAAGATGTTTCTCTTGTTACTTAAGAACATTCTTTAATGAACGAAAAGTTGAAATTAACCCAAAGCAAAATGTGACTATTTCATTCTGTTCCTTTGGTCTAGATCTGGGCATTATCTGTCAGGGAATGCAAAATGCCTTATGTTATCATGCCCTGCTTTATAAAACAGAAAACCTGCCCCCAAAACTTGCAAATCAACACACTCAAATCCCAGTGTCCCTTAATGAAGAACTCTGTGCTCACTGGATGTTTTGCTACATCATTAAATCATGCACAGTTCTCTTCCTGAATACAAATAGCCCCAATGCATGAAGCCACCATTTCAGCTCATCCAACACATCAATGAAACCACGAACACGCTGGGGACTCTAAAAGCCACGACCATTTTTCAAGACCATCCATATCCTGGACAGTGTGATGAGAAGACTTGAGTAACCCAGCCAGTGTCACACACCCCACCAAGTTAGAAGCATGCAAAGAGATTACTCACCTCAAGCACAAGAAAAGCATAAAGGCAACTATAAGGGCCCCTACTGATATACAGTGCCCCAGGTAGTTTATGATGAGAGCAATCTTGTAATGCAGCGCATACTTCCTCTGGAGGTAAAGAGATAACAGGATTAAATCAGCATGACTCTCTAAGCACTGACATTAAGGAACAGTTAATCAGTTTAGGAAACAGTAATTACTTTTCTTGACTTGAAAATTATATCATAGCCCCAGGGTTGATGCTTATGTATAAGCCAAACAGAAGTACAGGCTTGGTTTCATTTCAGTTTGGGATTTGTCCACAGTTTCTTCACAACTCTCAGCAAAAAGTTATTTCCCCACCCCCCCCTTCCTTCCCCCTGCAATTTCTTCAGTATTTCATGCTTTCATTATGCTACTTTAAAGCTTTGTCATTTTTGGGTGACTAAGCTACCCAAGACACATTTTTCTCACAGTTTCAAAAGTTATAAAACATCATTATGTTTGGAAACTGCATGGTCTTAATAAGCCAGGGTATTCTATTTTCCTACTCAAATGGTTTTGGTTTTCACACAAAAATGAAGCAGTTGTCACTAAGAATAAATAACAAGCCATTTCCATACAGGCAGATTTATTTCTGAGGTACATTCCTTGCAAGCTATGATCCTTATCTTTCAAACTTGGGGCAGAACCAGTGCAGACTGGAAGAGCTGGAATCTGGTGGTGGCTTTTCAGCTTTGAGAGAGCCTTGACAAATCAGAGGTCCTGTCATTTTTAGCAGCAACCCAAGTATGTATTGAAACTTAATGTTCTAGTGTCTATTTCCTAGGATGCTGGGGACATTATTGGTAGGTTCTTGAGCCTGTAAACAAAAAAATTAAGTACAAAAGTGCTTCCACCTAAATCAGTGAATTTAGTGATGTGACCAAAATTTGACCTTGAAGTAACAGGAACATTCTTTTTTGGTGGGCTGCTGCTGGCTTCAGAGAAAAGAGAAGCATGTCCTCTCTTTGCCTGATGAGTAGGAAGAAGTAGAAAAACACTATTCACAAAAATGTGGAGGCTGGTTAAAAGCTGACAGAGGTTTGCTACTTTGCTACTTATTTGTTTATTGGTTGTGGCATTTGTTTCTTTCCAGGTTGAGCAGATCTTTCCCCACTTTAGGATACTCTCCTCCTTCAGAAGAATGGGACCTTTGAAAACCAACCACCTACATTTCCTCTCTTGTGACAAAAATAAAAGAGTAAAATCCTACAATCAGTTTTCTAATTTTGGTTGAACTTCCTTTGCTTCATTTTTTTAATTTTTTTTTTTTTTTTTTTTACATTTTTCCCCTCACATTTTATTCCAGTCAAAGGAATCTGTCAGTGAATGAATGTTTGGCTGAAACTACAACCAGCAGCTGTGGTTAATCTGTTCCATTGTTCTGTGAAGATAGCATCTTCCAGCACTTTGTAAGCCAGTGCTCTTGGAATAATTTTTGTGATGAAACCTGCCTGTGTCTTTAGCACACGGAGTAATGTGCTGTTTCTGGACAGAACTCAACCATGCAAGGTATTTTTAAGCCTCTATAAAATCCCCTAAAATAAACTTCCCCTTATACAGGCCCATCTTCTGAATAGCCCTGAGGAGGAGAAGAAAAATCACAAACCCAAACCTGTGATCTGAATTCCACACTGAGTTTTATTTATTGTTAAGTCACAGGGACAACTAAAGGGGAAGCAAAACCACACTTGACCGGATGTGTCTACCATGCCATGTTGTGCTGTTAGCCAGTGCCCTGGCAAACTGCCTTGCTTATTTACTTTCCTGCTCAATTAATAGAATCATAAAGTATCTTAAATTGGAAGGGACCCATTAGGATCATAAAATCATAGGATCATTAAGGTTGGAAGGGACCTTAAAGATCATCAAGTTCCAACCCCCTGCCAAGAGCAGGGAACCACTAGATCAGGTTGCACAAAACCTCATCCAACCTGGCCTTAAAAACCTCCAGGGATGGGGCATCAACAACGTCCCTGAGCAACCCATTCCAGTTCCTCACCACCCTTATAGAGAAGAATTTCTTCCCAATATCTGAACTAAATCCCCCCTCTCTCAGTTTAAAACCATTACCCCTTGTCCTATCACTGTCTTCTCTGATGAAAAGCCCCTCCCCAGCTTTCCGGAGCCCCTTCAAGTACTGGAAGGCCAAGGAGTCCAACTCCCTGTCTCTTGCAGAACTACCTAAAAGTAAACCATATGACTAAGAACATCACCCAGAATTGCTCATGTAGTGCTAAAAATCTTCTGGAAGATGGCAACATTTCTCCCAAACCAAGGCTCCTGCTCTTTGAATCTGACCTTCAAGCTTCCTCCTTTGGCTCCTAAAAACTGTTTCAGCTTCACTCTAGTTTGCAGAAGGTATGGTTCAAAACATGAGAAAATGAATTGGAAAAATATATAATTAAGCTCCTCTTTGACACAGAGAGAAAGAGGCATGACTTTTATTTTTTCTGTTGTGGACACAAACAAGGTTTCCTGGAAGCAAATTCGAGTATCACAGAAAGAAGAACTTCCTCAGTGCCTGTGGAAAACGAAGCTGACAAGGTGGCAAGATCATTTTCCACCAGCCTACATGCAATCTGCATCTCTGGTAGAATTGCAGACAACACCTTCAGAGCTGAAAAACACGTGCCCAGAACCTGGTACGAGTTGGCCAAAGCTCAGTTCATGTACAATTCGTGCATAACTCTTTTCTGCCTCACCCTCTTGAAGACTGATACATTTTAAAGAGTAACAACCTTCTACTGCTACCCAGTGTTCCTCTGCTTCCAAGAAGATTTTTCACTTCACTGTAACACAGATTTAAATCCTCTTCAGGCTTAGGAGGAAGATTGTTATGTTAGAAAGGAGATGAGAGAAGGAGATGGTGTGGACACTGTTAGCCTTCCTCCCTGGACCACAGCAGGTCCCATCCCTGGATTCCTTCTCCATGTACCATGTGCATGACACTCGTGTTCCACCAGACAGTGCAGAGTTACTTTCCAGCTGGCTCCTACCAGGTAAGTGAGGAAGCACAGCTTTGTGTGTTTCCCTGCACCAGCTTTGCACATCTGGGGCAGACTGGGCTCCCTGCAGCCAGACTTCAGGCTGTTGATGGAATCATGCTGTCTAGAGGACTTCTTCCTTTGCTTTAGCTGGGACGTGACTGCTAACCTGTCCAAACCAAGGCAGCTAATGATTTGAACTAATAACCACCTAATGACAGCACTCCGAGCTCTCCAGATGACGAGGATCTTTCTCCCTCTAGAAAAACTTGCTGACAGTTCCTGCCAGTGTTTACAGCAGGCATCTTCCTCTGGGGCTCTGCACTCCATTCCCAGTCTCTTTAGATTTCTCCCTGTTGCCAAGATGAGCTCATCACCAGTACAGTTTAAAGACACCATATCTCCTCTCCAAAGACTTTCAGGAGCAACTGAGAAGTATCTGTCATCCAAGCTGCTTCTGAGCTCACTGCTTTGCTGTTCTGAGCCAGCTGGAAGCTGGGCAGCTGTGGCTCTGCTCTGAAGCAGGATACATTAACTTAAGCCCAGCATGGTGCTAACTCAGCTACACAGCTTGAAGCCACCTCAAAGCACTAGCAGAACCAAACTCCTATCCAGCTGTCATAGGTCACATACACAAGACCAAAGTTCTTAATTTATAGCTCTTTTTGGAGGCTAAGATGTATTTTTTGTTGCCTGAGCTTCTCATTTATCTTCCAGCAAGAGCACAGATTTGTGCCAGATGCAGAAAAGGTCCTTTTGACAGAGGAGCTCATAGGGTGAGCAGCAGCTTTCCATTCATCATACATCACACTGTTACACAGCCAGCTGGATCAAAATTACTTCTGTACGTGATTCCTGTGCCTGGAGAAGGAGATAACTGATTGTTCAGAGGATGGGATCCAGTCAGATGTTAGGACACCTACACTTGGGTGTCTACCCAACATCTGAACCACTATCTGAAGCAAAGGCTAGAAACAGTTACACACACACAGGCATCTAGCACTCCTTGAGGTGAACTCAGGAGACTCTGGGCTTGGTCCTGGGGACTGACCTCCCAGCTGCTGCTGCTGAAGGACACAGGTATTCCAGAAGGCCTGTGACACACCTGCTAGATGCAAGGAGACACACTGGGGCACTTTTAAACTACACTGTGTAATTAGATGCTGGCAACGGGATCCCAGCTGAGGTGGGAGTCTAGGAGCAAAGAAATCCCAGAGCACAGTTTTATCAGCTGCCACTGGTCTTGATCACAAGTAAAATGATGATGTCTCAATGTAATCTAGTGAGTATATGTCACAGGAGCTTATATGCCCTAAGACTGACCCACAGCTGAAAAAGCCTTAAAATTTCCCTTGCTACATCACCAACACCCTGGCATGTGGACGTGGGGTTGGATATTAAAAAGTCCTATTCCTGTCACATGTACTAACCACTGCATTTGAAGCCAAACTGTGTAATTCTTTAACACTCTGGCTGTGAGTGGCCAAGCTTAAAAGTCCTGTTGTATTCTGTATCAAAAAACAAAACAAAACACAAAACATGGGGCATTCCTCCTGGCTGATGTTTAGCATCTGCTGGCATCAGTCAATAAGTAACAACAGCCCCACATGTGTGCTTGCATCTCACCTTAATGAAAATGGAGGATTATGGAAATCCATGGGGATTTCTCACCAAAAAAAATAAATTACCCAAGTGCTCATCTGTAACACTGAGCATTGTGTAGAGATTTCTGAAGTATTCACAAATATTAATATTTGCAAAGCTGCTCTCAAATCTTTGAAGATCTAATAAATGAGCTTCTAAGCTTTTGCAAACAAGGGTGAGGGAACATCTGCACTTTTCATCAGTTTAAGGAAAATGCTATTTAAGAAGTTTTAAGCTATCACCACAGATGCAAAGTTTTTAAAAGCCAGAAGAGAGTAAAGGAAATAATCCTGCCCTCTAGTCCCAACAACATCTTCAGCCTCTTCAAGAAAACTTCTCTGTATTTCTTGTGCACAGTTTGCAATTGTTCAGGTCACGGAGACAAACACGTCATTAAAATCCAGCAGCATTTTCCTGAGCTGGTACAGCAGGCTGCTACTGCCAGCTCAGGCTTCACATCCCAACTAAACCACAACCAAGACTTTGAGTCTTCACCCAGCTCTGTTCTCCATTGTCTAAATGAGGCTTCTCATACCCCCTCTTGCTCATTTTTAAGAGCGTGGTTTCACAGAAGTGCAAATCCATTTTGGTCAGAGATGATCTGCTGTGTCCCCCCCCGGCCCCAGCCATGCTCTCCCTCCTGCAATAATGCAGGTTATAGATGGTTTAGGGAACTGATTCATCCATAAAATGACCCAGCAAAAAGTTAGTTTTTCATTTTAAATGGGAAAGAAAGGTCAAGAGGGGCTGCCCTGGGGTGCTCCCAACTTAGATCAGCTTAAATTGCCACGGGAGCCTGTCCACTATGCTAGACCATCCTGGATGTCACCCAGTCCCTCTGGATGGCAGTCATGTACTGATGCATTTTTCCTTAATTTCTGGACATCTCTAGCAAATGGAGGTGTGTGTGTGGGTGAGCTACCACCATCTGTCCAGCCAGTAGGTAAGAGCAGACACCCCTCAGCAGCTGGTGTGTAGTTCTCTGTTTCTGATTCACATTCAGCAGCCACGTGGGTCTTAGAAGAAGTGGGTGCTGGGCCACAGCCACAGCACATCATGACTGTTCTGGGTACAGCACTAGTCCAGACAGTTCTTGAGTACTAAATCTGGATTAGTTATGCAGGTAGCCCTCAGAAGGTGAGATCTTGTTCTCACCCTCTCTGTTTGCAACTGGCATGGCACAAGTCTAATGACAGAATGAGTGGGGTGAACCCCAAAACATAAACAGTCTTGAGCTGCTGGGCTCCACCCTGTTCCTAGAGGAAAAAGTCACCCCTGGCAGACAGACAGCACAAAGCCCATTGAGTGCTTGTGTCTCACAGCACTTCAAAACAGGAGGAAGAGAAAGAACATGGCATGAAAGGCTTGAAGGCTTAAACTGTGTAAGGATGAATGTCTATGATGCCTCCAGGAAAAGCTGGGACATTTGACAAGGAAAGGGCTTGGCATGATTTCTTGTGGCCTTTCCAAAGGAGCTTAACCCTACATGCTAATTTAATTCTGTAAACTCCTCTATAATGCAAGACTGCCTCAATCTTTTAAAGACAGCTGAGACCTAAGCTTGCTTTTATGTATTTTTTCTGCTGCTGCCTCTGTACATATTTGCTAAAGGAAAAATGACACCAAGATCCAGAAAGGTCAGTTGTCAATGAGACCTCAGAACTGATAGGTACAGGGTGGAATCAGGTGGTGAAAGCTCATTTTTCAGTGCCAAAGAAGCCTTTGGTTTTATTGTCATTATTACTAACATTTGCTGTAGCAGCTGCAGGCTCTGAATAAAGGTAGGAAGGATCTGCATAAATATACATCATCAGGAACAGGGTCTAGGAAAGTATCCTTTTTTTAAAAACCATGTGAGTAGGGAATTTGGAGAGAGGATAAGTGATTTGCCTGAATTCAGAGGGAGGATTTGTTGCAGAGACAGAAATGGAAACCATCTCAGAAGTCCCAAATTAGTATGTTAACCTTAAGCCTAGCTTTGCATTCATGTATGCTGACAAATGCTGTTGAAAGGAATGAAGGGGAAAATACAGACCTTGTCATCCAGAATAGGCTCACACTGAGAGTAGTTGATCTTGGAAGCCCATGTCCCATTGCCCAGGCATTCTCTGTAGGCATTTCCTGGTACAAACCAAAATAAAAGAGAGATGAACACTTTGTGCTGGACTTTAAACAGCCCAGCAATTTCACAGACTTAAGAAAAGGTTACAGAACAGCTTATTCACAAGGCAAAACAACTTATCCCACTGCTGGCAGGACTAGAACAGCCTGCTGAGGAAGGAAGAGGAGAAACAGAGGAGATAAACACATCCAGAGACAAGTATTTAAAGATAGTTTGATAATGTTTTCTTACACCATATGGGTTCAGAAGACAGCAAAGACATGAGAAAGCTTAATGTTAGTATAGTCTTTTTAAAAAGCAGTGAAAGGATGGATTCAGAAATAGGCAGAAAATTTTTGGGGTTTAGTGCTCCATCCAGGAGGAGAAGGTCTGGTAAACTTCTTGCTGTACCCCCCTCCCAGTTATCTCACTGTAAACTAGGAGCAACATTGCTGGAGGTACTGATTTTCTAGAATTTTCCTATGCAACAAGGTTAGTGGTAAAAAGCAATAGGATTTTTTCCATGCTTATTCTGAACTGTGTCTTAGAAACATGAGAATTAAACAGGAAATTCAGAAAGATCCCCAAAGGACACATATAACCAACTTCCTAATGAACTCTTCATGATGCTGACCTTTACCCAATTTCTTCTTGGGCATTTGCCACGATCATTCAGTCCCAGTTCAGCCCCCAGCCATCAGGAAAACAAGACATCAAATACATGCATTGGATTGAACATTTCTAAAAGTAGAGTTGACAACAACCAT
>NW_009953184.1:716768-735241 GCF_000747805.2 Chaetura pelagica | reverse complement strand
ACAAGGAAAGCAAGGTTTGCCTAGATGCTCCAGATTACACCATATCCATATAGATCACTGAATTTCATACTGCTACTGTGTATTTGCACTTTTCACTATCTCTTTTCAGAGTGACAAGGCCAAATAAATAAAAAAAAATCACTAATATCATTTGTGCCAACTACAGGAAATTGTGCTACAGGTTAAGAACCTCAATTTCCATTTCTGGCACTAGTTTACAGACAAATTCATATACTTCCCTCTCATCCTTCCTGGAGAGTCAGGTATAGATTGCCATTTTCTCTGCAATTTTTGGGTGCAATTTTCCCCTGAAGGTGATTAGACATTTTTCTTCTCTGCTCTGTTCATTACTGTTCAACAACCCAAACTAAATACATCTTGGGGTATCTTTTACCCCCTTTCTCTGAGACCAGGTCTGAGTGGAATTCAGGTGGTTGAATCCAAGTTACATTCCTCAAAGCCCTTGTAGTTGGCTCCTCCTTTTGACCAGGGCTGAAGCTCCATGACCTGGTTTTGAGTCTCTGTAGCAAACATCAGACTCTCCCGACACTGAAGGTGTTGGTGCTTTGCTGGTTATTGAATCCCATTTCCAGGATAGTGCTCATAATAAATCCTTGTTTTATTCATTCTAGCTCTTCCTTTCCCTCACTGTATCTTTCCAGCTTGGGTGTCGAGATCATAAACACATCAGCACTATGAGACACCTAGAACGCCCAACTGGGTCTACATAAGTACCTGAGAGGGAAAGGCATGTTTGAATCAAGGAGTTATTTATCCCTGCAAAAGGAAAACCACTCTTCTTTATCTGACTTCCCTCTAGATGAGAGATTGACAGAAAACAAAAGTAGTTTGAAGTTGGATGAGACACGGGTAAAGTCTCAAAACTAAGGAAAGAAAACACTTGTGACACTAAGGCTCCCTTCAAAGATTTCTCCTAGTTGGAAAAGAAATCAAGTATTAGGACTATTTCAGTGGTGCCCTGTGATAGGATGAGGGGAAATAACACCAAGTTACAACATAGAAAGTTCCACCTAAACATGAGGAAAAACTTCTGTACTCTGAGGATGATGGAGCCCTGGAACAGGCTGCCCAGAGAGGTTGTGGAGTCTCCTTTGGAGACTTTCAAGACCCGTCTGGACACGTTCCTGTGTGACCTGCCCTGGGTGTTCCTGCTGCAGCAGGAGGGTGGACTTGATGATCTTTGGAGGTCTGTTCCAACCCATATGATTCTATGATTCTGATTCTGTGAGTGCTGCCCCCTTCCACACTAACTTCTTCCTCTGCTCTTCTCATCGTTACTTCCATTTTACAGGTACAGAAACAGAAACGTGTGTATGTGACTTCCTGTGAACCCTCACAAACCTTGTGTTCTACCTTAGCAGTTCACGACACCTCGATCTCTAGCACTACATTTTCCCAGCTCACTAAACCCTTCTTTTCAGAAGGATAAATGTGCCTCGTGCTTCTTGTCCAAAAGAATTATAAGAGACCAGATCATGATCAGCAAAGCAGGGCTGAACGTAAGGAGTGCCATCTATTTCCACATCCACTTGGATGTGTAACCCTTGCACTCAGAATATTAACAGTTCTAAAATAGACCTCTGAGCTCTGTTTCAGTGCAAATTCAGGAGTCCTATACAACACCCACATCAAAGCAGTTCTTCAAGAAGCAGTGATCTCACTTTACGAGCTGTCACACCAGGCTGGTATATGGTGAGCAGATGAACAAGTGGAAGATAAAATCAAACTCTGAATTTTTATTCCAGAATTCTTCCAGTATCAACCACTTCTCGGAAACAAAAGCAGCAAGTAGATCTGACTTCTGGGAATGTCTCATTCCAAGCTCTAGTAGTCATAAGTAATTTATACCCCAAAGCAAAGGTCTTCTTTCTTCCAAATGCCTTTCAGCATTAGGTTTAACAGCCACATGGAAACAAGTTTCCAATCATACTGAATGTATTTTCATATATCTTTTTAATAACTTCATACAGATCTTTTGCTGAGTGCTTTAAAGGAGAAATATCTGACTTAGTGAGTGAGGTAATATTATAGAGTAAGAGCCTCACTGCAGGCATCTGGAAGAAGCAGCTCTTGTTCATGCAGAGATGAATCCCATGGCATATAAAAAGTGAGTAGCATTTCTTGGGGACGTTGGACCAATAGTTTATGCACTGGACAGAGGCTCAGTGCGTTCACAGACAGTCAGTCACATCTGGCATGTGCTAAACTTCCTGTGTGTGCTTGAGTAGCTCTGCACAGAAGACCCTGGATGAAATAATGGCAACTTCAAATAATTGCCTTGGTGTTTTTCATAGCAGCAAAGAGCTGCTTGATAGCCTCCCTACTGTCTGTCAGAAGCAGCACTGAGAAGATGAAGAAATAACAGACACTGGAGTTAATGACAGGCTGAGTCACTGGGACATGCAGAGTGGTGGCAGTGATCAAAGCAGTGAAGAGAAGCCAAAAATATGACACATACATGGGTTCTACGAAAGGCAGCAATGGAAGATACGTGTCCCCCAGCTGCAGAGCACGAAAAGGAAGAGAAGTTGCTGATCTTAGCAACGGAATTCTGTGATCTCATTGGTGACTGAATGTGCTGAAGAATATTCCCTCTCACTTGGCTTTCCAATGAGAACTGGGGTTTGAACTGGTTGATGAGAGCTGTGCTTTGTGCTAGAAGCATTCTTGCTCTTTGTTTAAAGCACCGAGTACAGAAAACAACTGGGTTACCTTCAGTTTTTCTTTATGGTTGTCATGAAAAACCAGGAGAAAAAGCAAGAGAAACTTCTGAGAAGTCCATTGTAGAAACAAACAATGAATACCCAAGAAGAAAAGAACAGTTACATGGTCTTTCTAGGGCAACAATAGCTAATGAGAGCTATTAACAGTGTTTATTTTATTCCTATTTTAAAAAATAAATAGAAATTTTGCTAATTTTCATTTCCATAGACAAATAGCACACTGCAGAGCTCAGTAGGCTTGCTCTTCTTCTAATTTTTCTTCCTTACTGACTTTGTTCTAAATAACAGAGATTTTCTAAATAAAGAGATTTTTGGTGGTTATAGCTTGTGGCTATTTATGCTCTGTGTGCACGTGCACTCGTGTACACAACTGGAAAGGCAGATTTAATCTTCATGCAAACAAATAAGAAGCAGTAGATGACTCATGGTGACACAGGCAACATACAGCCATTCTACACATGCATTTTGACATATCATCCAATATTAATTTCTATTCATTTCTATGCTTCTTGGTTTTCTTCTGTTGCAGATGATGACATTTGTGGCACTTGATTTCTTGTGCTTAACCATCAGTCCAGGGGAGGAAAAGGGAACTCCCTAAGCAGAAAGAAATATCCAGTAATGCTCAGACTGTAACTCAGGCTGTCACTCACTTGCTAACTTCCAGAAAATGTATTTCAATCCCTCCAGGCCAGCCAGTGTAACATATTCCTGTTAACATTTTCTCCAAGGGCTGGTTCAGTCCTGCTGATCACAGACATGTTTTCTCAACAAAGCCCCATGACAGTGATGGCAGTGTTCCGAGCCAAAGGCAGCAATTAGAGCCCCTCAGACAATGTTCTGCAACACCTTCCACTACTGCTCCTGCTCTGCAGTGGTGGCTGCTGCTGCTCTGACAGCCCCATCCCAGACCTTTATGCTACAAACCAGCCAAACACTTCAACCCAACATAGATACACATACACAAAGACAGAAGAAGCACCAACATTTGCAGTTCTCATGGGCTTGGAGGTGATGGGAAAAGGGTCTCCAACTCTGAAGAACTTTCTATGACATCATAAAGAGGCAGGTAAGAGATCTGAGTGTGACTGTAACAAAACATTGGCAGGAATAGAGTTGGGAAACCCAGCTCCTCACAATGAGCCACCCACAGCAGGAACAGCAAATCTTCCATGGACAAAACTGCTGTAAAAGTAATTCCTGCCCAGAAGTCCTAGTGAACAGCACCACTCCAACCCACGTGATGAAGTCTCTGTTAGCAACGTGTCACTGTTCACTCTTGCTGTAAATAGTCCTTAAGAGCCCCTTCAGTGAGCAGGGAACTTTCATCACTGCAAATTTCACAGGATCTTCAGAAATAACCTCCTGTTGGCAATTGCTGAGGAATGAGAAGTATGATGAGGGTACTGAGGGTAGCAGTATGGTGTCCAATCTCCCTCACTCCAGCTTTTGGGAATGGTGTGCCCTGCTCAGTCTGGGGTTTTATGGTTCTTCTTTGAATAAACTCAGAGAAACAATCAAATAATTACAGGACTGTCTGACTCGTATATACACACCCATATCCAAACCCTACAACACAGAACTTGAGCTTTTCTTTGTGGAACATAATCATTTAAGAACAAGTGAGAAATTGCAAGGTGGAGATCAAAAGCTTCTGAATGGAGAAGACAAACACAGTGTTGCATTTATCCAAAAAACTAAGCATGATAATCACAACTCTGGTTTTGGGGCAAAACCCAGCCTATCTGTTGTTTAAATAAAGAGAAGCTGATAAACCCAGATTTGAGCAATGTATTCCTAAACAACCCAAACCAAAAAATAATGGATAAGGATTTCCATAGAATCATAGAATCATTTAGGTTGGAAAAGACCTTTTGAGATTATTGAGTCCAACTTTTAACCCTACTCTACCATGTTCACCCCTAAACTAAACCCCCAAGCACCACACCTAGATGCCTTTTAAACACATCCAGGGATGGTGACTCAACCACCTCTCTGGGCAGCCTGTTCCAATGCCTGACAACCCTTCCAGACAAAAAGAATCTTAATGTCAGCTTAAACCTCCCCTGGTGTAGCTTTAGGGTGTTCCCTCTTGTCCTATCACAGAAAGACATGAGAAAAGCTTGCAGACTTGAGGGTCACCTCACACTCAGGATAACTGGTGTTTGGTAAGGGAGGAGACATCCAAACTCTCTTTACAGCTTAACCCATAACCCTCTTGAGCATCCCTGCCACCCAGTACCAGTACCACAAGACTAGGAAATGGGAAAATTTGCATGGGATGTGAGCAGATTTTCATAAATAAGCTCACAAACCTTTCTCCAGAACAGAAGTGTGTTACCCACCTAAACTCAGGTAGAATGAATTCCTCCCCAAGATGTTACACTTTATTAACATCACTGCTACAGACTCATCTAAAAAGACCTCAGTATTGTGTCTCACCAGCAAATGCAGCAACAACAGTCAATATTTGTCATCTCAGCTGTGATTTTTCTGCTACTTAGGAACCACTGAATTCAGATTACTGTGATAACTCATAGTATTCAGAGTAATTGTTTCAGAACTGCAAGTGCTTACACGAAGATAGTATTTAAAATACTGGTAACTGATAGCACCAGACAACAAAAGTTCACAGACCCAGAGATTGAAACTACCCAAATGGCCAGACCTAGTGGAGGGTGATCAGCAGCACAAAGTCCAGCTGGAGGCCGGTGACCAGCAGTGCACCCTAGGGATCAACACTGGGTCCAGTCCTGTTTGATATCTTCATTAGTCATTTGGATGATGGGGAAGAGTGTACCCTCAGCAAGTCTGCAGATGACACCAAACTGGGAGGAGTGGGTGATAATGCCAGAGGGTCATGCTGCCATCCAGAGCGACCTTGACAGGTTGGAGAAATGGGCTGACAGGAACCTCATGAAGTTCAACAAGGGGAAGTGCAAAGTCCTGCACCTGGGGAAGAACAAGCCCATGCACCCATGTATGCTGGGGCCACCCAGTTGTTATCCTGGGCTGCATTAGGTAGAGCATTGCCAGCAGGTCAAGGGATGTGATCCTTCCCCTCTGCTCAGCACTGATGAGGCCACCTCTGGAGTACTGTGTCCAGCTCTGGGCTTCCCAGTACAAAAGACACATGGACATACTGGAGACAGCTCAATGGAGGGCCACATGAGGTTTAAGGGACTGGAGCACCTCACATATGAGGAAAGGCTGAGAGAGCTGGGGTAGTTCAGGCTGGGAAAGGGAAGGCTCAGGTTGGATTTATTAATGTATATAAATGCATAAAGGCAGGGTGCAAGGAGGACAGAGCCAGGCTCTTTTCAGTGGTGTCCAACGACAGGACCAGAGGCACTGGGCACAAGCTGAAACACAGAAGGTTCCAACAGAACATCAGGACTTTTCTGCTTGTCAGGGTGAGTGGAATAGGTTGCCCAAGGAAGTTGTGGAGTCTCCTTCTTTGGAGATATTTTAAAACCATCTGGACACAGTCCTGGGCAACGGGCTCTAGGTGACCCTGCTTGACTGGGGGGGGGGTTGGACCAGATGATCTTCATCAGTCTCTTTCAACTCCTACCATCCTGTGATTAACAGAACACTATTATCCTCTGGAACAACCTGAAAACACAGCTTAGGTTCAATGTTTTACATCACTTTGATAGGTAAAACCTTGCCCTTAATTTCATTTCTAACAGCAGATGACATTGCATTTCCAACTGGAATATGCTAAGAGGACTATTTATGAGTGGCTTTTAATTTTTTTTTTTAAATTGACCCTGTTGAAGAACATGAGTTCTTCCACTAACATCAGTTAGTGGTAACTCAATCTGTATAGATTGGCCTTGTGACAGGCTTGTGCTTAGTCAGTAGAAGTCCATTAAAAGCATGAGACAAACAAGAGACAGGAGCACAGGGCAAAGTGAATGTGATACTCAGCAGGAAGTTAGCCACGTCTTTCCAGCCATTAGCAGGTGAAAGACAATTCCAGACACTGCATGCAAGCACTACAGTAATGGATCTTGCCCTTGACAACTGGAACTAAGCTGGTTTTGAAAAACATTTTAGTCATCTTGCTGTGTCTTGTGTAGATGACTTTCTGACAAGGTTCATATTTCCAGTCATCCTTAAATTGGAAATCAGCCTTCTCCAACTACTTATGCCTTTTGTCCTGAATCCCAGGCACACAGAGTGGCCCTGTGATCATGAGGTAAGTTCCTCTGCTGCTGGAGTGAAGCCAATAAACAGGCAAATGAATAAATAAATAAAAGTCTGTTAAGTTCTGAGCTATGCACAGCTAAGGGCATCTGACTACTTTGACAGCTTGCTGAGCCATGTTAGCTGTCAGCCAGGCTGAAATGAAGGGTCCATCAGCCAGAAAACCAGTATTTCCACTGAACAAATTCCCTAGAAAGTGTGAAGTTTTAGAAAGTGGAGTTAGCAGCATCTATGGGAACCTCAGAGAGCTGCAGCTGCAGCAAACACCTGCACGAGCACAGTGGGTCAGATCCCCCATCTCCCTACCAAGAGGATTTCTTCAGCCCAGATTAAAAAGTCTAAACCCCAAGAATTTCCACTAATTGTTTTGTAAAACTATTCCAGACACTCTGGTAAACCACTCCACTGGGAATTTTTGTGCAGAAATCCTAAATAACCTGCCTCCCCCATCTCCCCTCCCCCTTTTTAAAGATTCTTAAGCTATTAAACTCCTTCTGCCTCTGTATTGCCCTTTGACCAAGCTGCATAAATTGCCTTCCTTTACAGGGTAGATTAAACCTGCAGATTTACCATGGCAGAGTTCAACTTTGTGATTTGGAATCCTTGCAATGAACCTTGTTCAGCCCATCTTACCAGCCCCTTCCTACACTGGCTTCAGGGCACAGCAGCTCAGGCTGTAGAGCAGCCAGTCAATGGTGCCCCCAACATGGAGGTATTTATGCAAAGTTTGCCAATGGAAAGTAGTGGAAGCACAAATAAGTGAGGTTTTTCCTTATGTTTGCAATAATTAAGATAGGTTCTGTGAAATGCTGGCCTTTAAAACTCAAGAAAAGACAGTGGAGAAAACTTGTCTCAGTGCCAGGGATAAAGCTGGATACATTAATTTTAAAATACACAGTTTTGGGGCAACAAAGATTACTTGGTAAATCTGGTAAACTGGACCTACATTTTACCCCCAAAAAGGGAAAAAAACACAACAATCAACTGAGAAAATGTCAAAGAACACAGGAGTAAAACAGGACAAAATCAAACCTACCAATGTTGGACATTGTAGCCTGTAAGATACAGCCTGGATCATTCTCACTCTGATCCTTCCACTGTTGGACTTGCAGAGGATCTTGAACTTAGTTCAATGGATTCTTTCCCTTCAGAATGTCCTAATCACTGGGATATTATAAGATTCTCCCAGTGTCACCTCCAAATAATTTTTATTCATTTAATGTTCCAAACAAGACATTTTCCTTGCTATTAAGCTTTTTTAAAAATTTATTATTTCTCTGGGGTACTTTTCCACCATGATCCCCAGTAAATCCAACAGGAACTGCATGATATAAATTCCTTAGATTGACCACTCAGATTTCACAGGATTCAAATGAAATGAGACAGAAAAAACCCCGTGTTGTCACTTCATGTGCATGCTATTCTTAGCCCTTTTTCAAAGTCTCAGGAAAACAGCAAGAATCTAAAAATAGGGACTGAATCATGGGGCTGTAAATTATTTATTCATGTGCCATCCTTCCTGTTGGATGGGTTTTCTTCTGATTGTTGCAGTGACAAGCTAGAGCCAGGTAGGATTCACAATGTGCCACTTGCACTGCTTGCTATTTCTAGAAATCATAAGTGACAGTGGCATAATTTTAACAGCAGTTGGACATCCACGAGATGGGAAAGAAAAGAGCCTCTCCACATGCTTTATTTGTGAATGAGGGAGAGTCAGACAAAAATAAGGAGAGGAAAGAACAGTTACCCAACCAATGCTTTGTACATCAGCCAACAACATCCCAAAAGCCAAGCTTTGTGCAGAGAGAGGTTTTCTTAGATGTTATGGTTGGGTTTGTTTGGGGTATTTTTGACATTCATGTAGAGTTATAATGCACTTACAGGAGAGCCTTGGAAGGCAGATAAATAATACCTTAGGCAAGAAACGTTCCCCTAGAAAAATGTCTCTGGCCTCAGCTTTGTCTAACTCATCAACCTGATGTCTCTTGAGGCTTTCAAGTACGTAAGAAACTTTGCTCAGCTTTCTATTGTTTTCTTGTGCCAAGCAGTCCTGAAGTGCTTTATGAGAAGCTCAAGCAGTCTAATTATCCTCACTTTCTGTATTGATTTCCTATCTGCTAAAAAGCTCCAGTGATTCACCCAGGTCACGTAACATGGCAAAAGCAAAGGCAGGAGCAGAACCTTTCAGAAGTTTAGAAGTCCTCCAGACTTCCTCAGTTTAGAAAAACATTTCTCTGTATCTCTAGCCCAAGACATACTCATGATGAGGCAGATTGAAGATTCTTACAGCCTTGCCCACATCTTTGTGCCCGCTCTTACACAGACCCTCTCACCTCCAAACATAACATTCCTTAGACAAGCTGAGCACGTTTGATGCTTGCTGGACTTCAGGAGCATAAAAAGCATCCAAGGTACACAGGCCTGTTTGTGCCTCTTTCTCTCCATCTCCTGTTTTTCACCCAAGTGCTGAGGTCCAAGAAACAATCTAATAAAGATTCTCCAGGCAAGCCCTGGCTGCCTCCTAGACGGGTTGGCAAGGAACTTACTTGCTGTGCTGCTCTGTTCACTGTGAACCTTGCTGAGGTCTGGATCCCTTGTGCATCTCCTCCCTGGGCCAGGCAGCTGTTCTCTTGCTTCCACCTTCTTAACAGCTGATTCCAGGACCCACATCCTGGCCGCTGTGTCCCTGTTTTCTCCACATTAGTGACAGAAGTAGATCTCAATCCAGAGTTTCTGGTTTTGATATATCTCCACTGTGCTCAGCAGGTCACTTTTGTCCTAGGCTGGGGCTGCCTGGCAGTAAGAGCTGCCATTTTAGCACCTTAAGAAAGACCCCATAGACTGCCCCGTGCAAAGCTGTCAGAAAAGTGGCTCTTTTTAACTTTGTTCAATGAAATACCTGTTAATATAAAACTTTCCTCAACAGGAGGTACACTTGCCTTTTGACTTTCCAATCCCTTGCAAGTCAACCCCACACTTTGCTCTTCAGGAAATAAAGCAGTTTCTTGTGATGTTTTTCACTCTTTTCATTCCTCCAGGGTTCACAAAAACTGTTCTGTAAAGCACAACTCTTTAACAGCTTCTTTACAGCTTCATTTTGAACAGTTTCAGGATTGAGATGTGGACAGTGGCAGGGAATCTCCAAATGGCTCTTTCCCAAAATAATCACTCCTCAGAAGAACCATTGGGAAACTACCTTGGAAGCTGCTTTCTGCATCACATCTTTTTGCACCTCCTGTTGTAACCAGTACATTAATCATTCAACACAACAAAATTATTATTCACATCTATGATTATTATTCTGATACACCATTAATTTACTTAGGACATTATAACATGACTTGTGATTAAGGAAATCCTTGTTCTGAAATGTCAGGACCACGCTGTTAGGGAAAAGACTGAGGGAACACCAGGAATACAGGGAGACAGACAAGTGAACAGGCTCTCCAGCATGTGAGAAATGCTCAGCTAACCCTGCTTTCACAAACATGCCAGTGCACAGGCTTTTTTTTTTTCCTACTTCTGATTGACATGGCAGAGTTTGGGCCACATGCATCAAAAGCACTAAGAAAGGGCAAAAAGGAAAATAATCCCTCCTGAGTCCAAAAATGCTGTGGTGCCTGAAATGAAGAAGCATATCCTGTGAGAGCTATTTTGGAAGAAATGGAGGTTGTTTTCTTCTGTATGATGTTACAATGCTGAGGGTGCAGGGCCAGTCTGCCACCTCCAAAGGCCAACTGCACTTCACAGCTAATTCCCTGAGACAGCACATTAGCAAATGTACATAGAACACGATGGTTTTTCAACTCAGTCCTGCATGTATCTTTAAGCAGAGAGATAAAAGAGGGAGATGATGAAGCAATCTGCACTGAACTGCTCCTCAGGTTATCACCTCAGTTGTCAGTGCATGAAAAGAACATAAATAAATAATTAAACTGACCTCTTTGTTGTAGCTGAACAGAAAGCTGAATTTTTTGACTTCCAAAAAAAGGTGTTGTGAGAGAAAAGTCTGAAATTCATGCTGGGCTTATAATCTGCACACACATCTACTCAAATTAATCTTTGCTGAAAGTCCAGGTATCACACACAGGAAAGATCAGACATTTGTCACATATTTAACCTGCACAGACATCACCTCTAGTTCAGAAAGTCACAGAAACATGAATCACTGGAAATTAAAACAGCAAACAAAACACAACCTCTTTTCATGGTTAAGCTAATTTTATATTCCTCCCTACAGATGAAATTGAGGTCAAGGTTAAGGTACAAATTCTGATGTCATGATGTAAAAGCTTATATGTAAGTGAAGACATCCAGTACTACTTGGGATGGTGTCCATGGCATCTACTCAATCCAGGGCATTCAAATAATGCTGGATTCTTAAGTTTAAACCACTGAATTGACACCTAGTGATTGCAGCCAGCACAGCCTAGACTGAGATTGAGCTGATCAGCAGCTATTTCCTGTATGGACTTGAGTTGTTCTTCCCTTAGCTACATCTCTGTTGATAACAGGGGGAATTTAATCACTTAGAGCACATACAAGCACCTTCATACAGACAACTAAATTTAGGTGTCTGGGCTAAACAAAATATTGGCCTGGATGGGCCTGTAATTTGAACAACCACTCCAATCTCTGATTTAAAGAATTCCCTCACTTCAGTCTGGATGATAGAACTGTTTTAAGAAATACAGGCTGTCATCCAACTGGTGTTCACAGGGATCATGTACAGATTGCTGGGAAAACCTCCACAGCCCAGAACACATGGGAACATCCATCTGTGTAGATCCCTAAAACACACCTGAGTGAGAAAGGTGTAGTCTAAGAAAAGGTTCTCATTGATGGTTTGTCTAACAGCCATCAGTTGTCCCTTTGTTCTGCAGTGGTGGTGAGATGCACTAGGACCAGAGGAGGAATGTCATTGCCCAGAGCTGAAGCACAGTCTGTTTCTCAGCCTGACAGACCAGGAGAGCACAGAGCTATGAAGCCCCCAGCCTAAACTCCTTCTGGAAGGCTGTGAGGGCACCTGCTGATAAGGATGTTGGATCTTTACAGTAATTGCTGCTTAGTTGAAATTCAGAATTCAATTAGTCACATGCCATAATTACAGAAAGCAGAGAGAGAGAGGGCAATGATTAGGAGAATTGTAACTGTTCTTTATTACCTGTAATAAAGCATAAGGGAATTGAGAAGCACTATGATCTGATAAACACAATAGTGGGGGAGAGCTGAGAAGAACCTGAGGCTGGAGTTCTCCTAGGACACCTGACTCAAGAACACAATTTGTACAGACTGGTGAGGTAAATGAGCCCCAGGGCAGCTTGCCTCTAGTTTGATGTCTGCTGAGGTAAGTGGGAATGTGGGGAGCAATGTTCTTCTCACAGAGTCTTTACTGCCTGGAATTTACTCAGGAATTTGGTGACCTTATGAAAGAAACTGTGGAAATCTGAAAGAGTTGCAAATCATGTAAGCAAAGCACAGCAGCTGTATGAATGGAGCACAGAGCCAATGTTCACTGATTCCTGTTCCTGATCTGTTCCCAGAGCTCTGCAAAAATAATAAGCAAAGGTGGTTGAGAAAAGAAGGAGGTGGTGGCTAGAGATGGGGCTGGATTCCAAAATGCACCCATTCCTGTGATATTGCCTGGTAAGGTTCAAATGTGCTTTGACATAGAATTCACATTAAACCTCCAGCCCAACAGCAGAGGCTGTGAGAGGAAAGCAGAACACAGGAAAGTCAAGGGTGCTCAGAACATAATAGCAGCCAAGGAACACAAGGAAAGATATCACACAGGACACAGAGAATAGTTGCTAAAAGGTTAAGAGGATCTACAAAACCTGATGATACAGTCACTGTTGGGTTTTTCTCTGTACTACAGTAGGAACCATCAGGAATCAGAACAGGTGTTTGGATTTCTATGGATTTTTTATTGCTGCTGTTTTGGTTTTTTTTTCATGTCAAACTCTTGTCCAGAGGAGAGATCTGGCATTCTCTAAGATCAGCACCTTTGAGAAAATTACAGTCTTACAGGGTGATTCAGACAGACCCTGTCACACTGGCATGTCATGGGAAATCTGGACAACAACTCCTGCCAGCTTATGATGGTTGGTTGCGAGAAACACCGTGTCTTCCTTAAGCTTAAATATCCAGCAGGGAAGCAACCAACTGCCTGCAAGACAAAAAAACCCAACAAACCAACAACCAAACTGCAAGTGCGAGACAGGTGACCACTTGCCAAAGTCATGCCTGCCAGCTTTCACAGCTAAACCTAACAGAAGAGAATAAAATTCCAGAGGCTTCTTGGCAGATACGAGCCCATTTTTGCTGAGCCACAATTCTCCTTCTAAAAATATCACTCCCAAAAGGGGGTAAGAATGGGTAAGTTCTCCCAGTTTCTATGAAGTTAATTTGATTCTTATTACCAAAATCTCCCCAAATCATGCTGTTTTACAGGATGAACAAAATATTCAGCAACACAAAGAGCCTGCATTTTGATTGTTGAGATAATTGCTGATGTGACATGTTATAAATAGCTTCTTTATCCCACCACGGATTAGGCTCATTGGAGATGGGAAAATAAAGTCCTTGCAGATCTAGGGAAATACAACAGTAATTCTAAGTCTTAAAAGCCCTATTACAGCTAATAAGGGTGCTACTTTTGCTCTTGGCTCCCCCTACAAATACTTCCCTTCTTCCACTGGGAAGCAGAATAAGGTTTAAAAACAACTGCATGAAAACACTTGCAAGGAGAAAAGCAACTTCTTTCTTACGCAGCCACTAAGAGGAACATAAAATATTCATTAAAGAAATTACCTTAAAAAGGACTCGGTTTGAGCTCCAGTTTTGCCTTCCTATCATTTTTTTTCCCCCTTCCTATCCTTGAAAGTAGTGCCAGAAGGTTTATTGAATAAATTACACAAATCAAGCCCAGCCCTGCTATTGAAAATACTGTGGCCAAAGATGTTTTATCTGGTAAGGAATGTGGCAGGCATTAGCTGACTTTGTAGATATGCCATGTGCTACATGGATAAGGCACCTACTTGTCAGAGTCTTAATTTGAAAGTCCACCAACTGCTTAAACCACCCAGGGCTCCCCTTCCTACACTTAATGTTCCTACTTCCATTGCTGTAAACACTGCTACATTTGCATACTTTCCCAAAGTGCAGCATGAAACATGAATCATGTGCCAATCTTTCCTGTAGGACAGCATGTGTCAAAACTTTCAGTGAGATCAGAAATCTGAGAGAAAGAATATTTCATCTCATGTATGCTAGTGCTGGACAGATACCAGGAAATTTGGTCTGCAAGTGATAGCAAATGGGAAGTGAAAAAGTACAAGATTAATTCTGAGGGGGAACTGTGAAGGATCGTATGGTGCTGTGAAGGTGGTTTTCATGCACAAAGCACCTCATGAATCAAAAAAGGCAGATCAAAGATAGGCATTTGGGACCCTGAGTGCAAGATGGGACTGTCCACAGAGCTCCTTGGCTGCTGTTTCAGTCCAGCTTCCCTAGACAACTCCCAGCTCATATGCAAGTGATCTTTCCCATAAGAAAGCCCCTGTGCACAAGGAGTTGAGTGGCCACACGTTGACCAGGAAGACCATGAATAATCTGCAAAAGCTCAGGCAGCTGGAAAAGAGGCTGTTCCCCTGACATAACCTTATTAATACAATGCATCACTCATTTGGAAAACCTGCTGTTATGTGGGAAGGTGCTTATACATCACCTGCTAATGACTATCTCTTTGGGGGTTTGAAATGGCATGGGAGGCAGAAAGGGGATTTTAACATCTCTTCTAATTTTACAGCTTATAATGGGTGCTGTCAGCACATGCTGTGACAGTCTAAGAAAAGCATTTCAGCAGCTTCATTCCTTGGCTAAGCTTCCTGATGAATCTTAAGAGCCTGAGATGAGTTCAACTAGAAATGACTAGTAAGTCATCTCTGAGCCATCCCATGTGGTTTTGGGTTCACTGTAGCCTGGCAAACATGGTGTGGCAGCTTCAGTGTTGTCACACGTGTCTTTTGAAGACCCATACATGTGATCTCATTGCTGTCTGTAGCACTGCTTATAAAGCCCTGCCAAAAAAAGGAGCAGGGCTTCAAACCAGGCCAAGAGACATCATTATAATGGTACCAGGCACTCAAGCCCTGACTGCAAACCACCTCCTGGTGGAAGCCTGGTTAATCTGTAGAGATGTCCTTGTATTTCTCTCCCAGCACCAGTCAAGGTAATAAAGAAGCATCTGGGCAGTCCTTCTCTGCCAAAAGGTAACAGAAACTCCATGGCAGTGGAAGTTTTGGGAACAGTTGCAGTCAACAGGGGTAGGGATTTGTGTATAGAAAGAACAAATACTGTGCTCCCAAATCTGTGGTGGAAGAAATGATGGTCTCTAAACAAATGCTGCTGTGGGTCCTTGCACACCATTGGAATTACCTCAATCACCCAGCAGAAAAGAAATCTGTAACAGGTACCACTTTGCAAACTTGCCAGAGTCAGTTACATGTCATCTGCAGGCACTTCAGTGTCTGAAAAGTGAATGTTGGTGATAGTTTATGTCCAAAAATGATACTGCCAAAGTTGGCAAAGAACAGTTCCCTTTGATGAGTTCACCACACGGTTCCATAACTACAAGGAAGTGGTTGGAAAGACTTAAATCCTCTCCTGCTGGCACAAAGCAGTGCCCACCTTGCACATGATGCACAGCCAGTTCTCAACAGTGACGTGCACTGCTTTACATACAGGACGTTAATCTTACGTTGGTGACACAACTGTCCCCCCAGCCCAGAAAAAGGCAGATGGGCTCTCATAATATTCTAGAGACTTCTCAGAGCACTAAACATGACACTTCTCTTTGTTTCAAATTATCTCAGATGTTTCCTTAGCATTTGTTTCCAAGCAAGTTCCTCTTACTCTGTACCAATCTGGAATGACATAAGCTCGTTTGCTTTAAAGTCATCCTGTCAATCCCTTTAGTTCTTTGCTTTCAGGTCATCTTTTAATTTTATTTCTGGTTATAAGTACTATTTAATTTCTCTAGTCCTGCAAGAGACCATGAATGTTATAGCCCAGGCTTTTCTGTGCTTGTTTCCAAACCATCAGACCCTTGTCCCAGAAGGTTAAAGCTCCTCTTCCACTTCAGTGATTGCTGAGAAGGAACTTGTTCTAACCACGAACAAAAGGTGACAATGTTAAAGTTTCCCTATATTACACTTTTTTCTTTTTCTGAAGCTGCCTGTGAAGGTCTTCTCTTTAGTTCTAGAACTGAAGGCTTCAGAACCCAAATGTGTTGGTTCCACCAGCCATGGGTTTATGGACCACCTTCCTGGGGAAAACAATGGCTCTAGGGATTCTGAAGAAACACCATCAGCTGCATCCAGATTGAAGATAAAAATCAAAATGGGGTATATGGTCATTTATTTATTTTGATTTTTTGAAATCCAGATCAGTCTGCAGAGTCCAGTGTGGTTCCCAAAGGACAATGTAAGCATGAATGAGGCACTGGAGACACAACAGATAGAGGAAAGCAAGGCAGCCTTGTCATCCCACCACGATCCTTTCACAAATGATGTGTCCAGCAAGGACATCAGCCAAGACCTTAAAGCTCAAACTAGAGGAAAATGCTGTAGGTGTTTCAAAGAGGATAAAAGAGTTGGTGATGTTTCAGCACAGGTCAGATTTACAGTTTAATACAGATAACTGCACAAAGGACCCCAAGGCAGGATCCTCCTGTCATTCAGTAGCTGAATTTGCTTGCTCTTCAAACAGCTGCAGATTTCCTGTCATGCTGACATGGAAGATGAGCACTAAACTGGTTGTTTACACTGAGAATGCAAAGGGCCTTTTAGAAAATAAAATGAGGAATACAAGAAATAAAAGTGTCTTTAAAGAAGTTGACCATTTCCCTTTGTCAAAGGGGTAGTAATAGCAAGTAAAATATGTTTGATCATGCTCATTCACCTAGGAGAAGTGTTTAGTGCTGCTCATTCACTTCTATTTAGATGAGATTTTTACTTACTGACTTCTTTGGCAATAGCTCTTCTCTTATGAAAAGAAACACATTCCTGACAACTCATACATTATATTTCTTGGAGCAAGACACATTTATACCCAGTGCCATTTCAGTGACAGAATTAACCCCTTTGCTCTCAACAGTGAGACTGTTTAAACAGTGCATTGTTTAACCACTGTGTATTCAAATAAGGACTGTTTAATTCCATGTTCTGCTTGGTACCAAATCATAAAATCTTAAATCCCAAGTTTTCTATGAACAACTATGTTCTAGAAGGAAGAAAAAAAAGACTTGTGAACAGGCAGACAAACTGCACTGGACTTCAAAGAATCCAAAGTGTATGAAAAGGTGTCTTAAATGTATAGGACTTTTCGAAGAAGCACAGTTTGGCTTCATCTGCCAAATAAAAGTGAGGTACTGGCTTATATTATATATAAATATGGGAAAGGGGGTATTAGATGGTTTCTCTGACAGGTGAATTAAAACATAACTTCAATTTTTTATTTTTTTGTTGAAACTTTGATTGCCTTTGCAGAACAGTGAATGATGTTTGACTGCAACACAGCCTTGATGTGCCATTTGTGACTGAGGTACAGAAAAGCTGCATAACACTGCTGAAGAGTATGTTAGCTTGACAGTCTGAACACAGTTTCTTTGGCACAGGAAAAAATGTGCAGTGCAACATAAAACCACTGCACAGCTCAGCACCCAAGACCTGAAGCCTCTTCTGTAAGAAAAGTAAGTAGCCACTTACAGTTTCCACTGGAAATGTTCATTTTGGCCCAGTGCCTCAAGAGGCCAATAAATGCTGTTCTGTTAAGCCCTAACATTGTGTTTGTCTCCACTTTTACTCTATGAATTTTATTCTCAATGCTGCAGTAAGGAGACCCAGTCTATCTCCAACTGCCCCACCATCTATCTCCCTTTCACAGAGTAATGCAAAATGACAAAGACCTCCTGGAGAACCTGCAGCTTTTCCTTGACTAACTCATTTGTCTCCCACCCCTTATGGCAGGTAATTCCACATTTGTCAGACCTCACCTCCAGACAAGATAGGAGAGGAATGATGAAAAGGAAGAAAGTCTTTTTAAAAGTAAGAAGATGTGGTACAAATATCCAGACTGCTGAATTCTAATTAGCTGTTCTAGCACCTCAGCCAGTAATCAGCTGCTACAAACTATGCCTAAAGAATTCTTTGAGCTCCCTCTTTTGCTTGCATTGCAATGACTGCTCTCAAAGCCCACTCAAGTCCTGAAGTCCTTTCATCTTCAAGTCAAGGTGAAACAGGCTTTCCTCAGGTACTTTCTTTTAGTCACAGAAGCTGCACAGACATGGAACCTTCTTGGGTTGCTGCTAAAGATGGGCATGTCCAGAGGGTGATTTGGTCTATGCATCTTTCCCTGTTTATCAGAAATGGAATTGAGATGACAGGCTTAGTAATCATAATTCAGAGATGGCTAAAATGCAGTGAGATAAATCCCACCTTAGGTGTATAGGACAAA
>NW_009953184.1:690436-716727 GCF_000747805.2 Chaetura pelagica | reverse complement strand
TTACAGTTATCTAATGTGAAGCCCAAAGGAATTCTAGAGTAATGAAATATCAATGGAATTACACCTACTTGCAGGAAGGACATGATATGGCAGGGCCACCAGAACACAAAGCAAGTCATAGCTACAGCCGTTAATAGCACCCAAATCTGGACTCCATGGTTTTAGCAGGATTAGTGACAAATTCATACTCACAAAAATAACATTTTGAGTCCTCCAAATTAGATTCTTTCTTCTGAAGTGGCATCTGGAGGTTTTGTAAAACAGTAACTTCATTACAGTAGCAGAAGCCTCAGTCAGAGACCCAGGCCCTCAATGTGCTGTAGATGTACTCATGTGAAATTGGAAACAATACCTTTCTGAGAGTTTATGAGCTAAGGTTGTGAAGAAACAGAGCAAGAAGAAGAAACTGGAGGTAAGGGGCAAGATCCAAGCCACAGAGTGAGAAGACTGCAAAGAGCATGGTGAGAAAAACCCAACAGCCACAGATCACAGCTAGTATCATGGTTGTTCCAGGACAGAGCTGGCATTAGTCCCCATCCAACCCACACAGTATGGAACAAACCTGCATTCCCAAAGAAGGGATGATCACTGTGAGCACACCAAGGGAAGGATGGCTTTTACAGAGGTGCTTCTGACACTCCTGTAACAGCCAGACTCAACCTGTCCATAACAAGAAAGCAGATTGGGGAGCTCACAGCTGAACATTTCACCTGCTGCCACCTGCAGAGAGAGATTTGCTGTGTAACACTGCCCAAACAAAATGCTAGTAAGACAAAGCTTTACTGTCACACAGTGACAACATCCTGGAGTAGTTACCATTAATGATTTTTTTTAAAGGAAATCATTACCAACATTTTCCTTTTCTTCTCAGCTATCTGATCTTCATCAGATCACAGGATCACAGAATGGTGTCAAGTAAAATGAGATCATTAAATGCATTCCCCTTTGACTCTTCTCCCCTTGAAATAGTGTCTAAATTGCTTATATAGACAGAAGACTCTTTTTGTAAATACACATGAAGTACTTAGGACAAATGTCTTTTCTTTTCCTGCCCAGAAGGATTTATCTCTGGATCAATCAGTAGATGTTCTAATGAGAGCACGGTTTGAATTAAAATTTATTCTTATTTTTGAAACATGAAGAAGATGCAACATATATAATGTTAACAGCTGCTTCTGGTCATCATCTGTGACATTCAGTAAATCACTAGAGTTGTTGCACGATTGTACACCCAGAACACAATAGGAAGAAACATTTCACTTCAGAGAATTACTCAAGACTGAGCTGAGCCCAAGAGAAGAGTATAGCTCATTATCTCTGCTTAAACAGATTTACAATGCAGTACACATTTACCCATTACTTCAAGTGCCTCTGTTACCCTAGTAGTTAAAATCATTTATTCAAACTATTTACAGGATGCTTCAGACTGCAGAGAATGCTACTTGATCCTGTGACCACAGCCAGCTTACAAATCCTCCTTTAAATCTTCCTGCCTTCTCCCTTTTGACCACTTACTTTCTACTTATGCATTTTTCCATTCTGAAATCACTGTTTTTCATGATCAGTCAAAATAGCTGATCCCACAGCTTAGACACTGAGATACACATACATTTGTAGAAGGATTTTGTGAGCCACACAGCAGCACTAACACATCCTCAACTGTTGCACCGTGTCCTGGGCTGCATCAACAGAAGCATGGCCAGCAGGTCAAGTAAGGTGATTCTCCCCCTCTACTCTGATCTTATGAGAGCCCATCAGGAGTATTGTGTCCAGTTCTGGAGCCCCCAACAGAAGGAGGATATGGAGCTCCTGGAGAGAGTCCAGAGGAGGCCACAAAGATGATCAAAGGGCTGGAGCAGCTCTGCTCTGGAGACAGGCTGGGAGAGTTGGGGTGTTCAGCCTGGAGAAGAGAAGGCTCCAAGGAGACCTTAGAGCACCTTCCAGTGCCTGAAGGGGCTCCAGGAAAGCTGGGGAGGGACTTGGGACAAGGGCTTGTCGTGAGAGCACAAGGGGTAATGGATTAAAACTGGAAGAGGGGAGATTTAGGTGAGACATTAGGAAGAAATTCTTTAAGAGTGAGGGGGGTGAGAGCCTGGCCCAGGGTGCCCAGGGAAGCTGTGGCTGCCCCATCCCTGGCAGTGTTGAAGGGCAGGTTGGATGGGGCTTGGAGCAGCCTGGGCTGGTGGGAGGTGTCCCTGCCCATGCAGGGGTGTGGGGACTGGATGATCTACAAGGTCCCTTCCAACTCAAACCATTCAATGATTCTATGAAACATCTGGATTAACAGAAGTAAGCAGTTCCTGCAGCTGCAGGTCACTGCTAGTTCCTTTAACAAAACTCAAGAGTGTCTGTACCAAAGCCTTGCTTAGTTAAAGGAAAAAAATAGAAATGCTGAAGAGCAAGAGCTTCACCACCTGCCCTTTCCAATATCCTGTGAAACAGCAGTGTAAAAAGACAACTTCCCCTGTGATAAACTGTGAGGGAAATGGATTCACAAATGCTGCTGGAAGAGTGAGAAATGAATTCCCTTGAGGTGTGCAGAAGAGAGAGTTGTTAGTGAGCAAAAGCCTGGAGGTGTCATGGTGGAGTTCCTTGACTGACAGCATCAGAGGCAACTCTGAGAGCCTCACCTTTGGAGCTAGGTTAAAGGAGGTAGAAACATGCATTCATCTTTAACAGCCCTGTGGAATTTTAAGGACCATGTTACATAGAACATGATATTAGAAACTCCAGAAAGGCCTAAAAATATTTCTGGGGAATTAAAATAATTATTGCAGATCAGCAAGGTTGTTTCAACAAAAGATCAGTTTTGAAAACCTTTGAAGTAAGACAATGAACCTGGAACTTCAGGTAAAAATAACGAGTCAACTTAGTCTGGTGTCTATTTTAGGAAGGTGTATGTGCTGCAGGCAGAGAGAATTTCTCCATATGACTTCACTAAGCTGTTAAAAGTTAAAAATGTCTTTCAGTCAGCACACTGAATCCTCAGTGTTTTGAGACCAAAAAAGTTGGTGTATTTAGCTGTAGACCATGTGTTGAACTTAAAACATTTACATCTAGGATAAAATACAGCCAGAGATCACCAAAGCCCCTATGTGGGAATCATGACTGTAGGTGCAATTAGAGAGAAGTGATGGGAACAGAACCAAGCTGAATTGGGCAGTGAGACCACATTAGCACACCCAGGCATAGACATCTCTGCCTTTTAGTCCTACCTGGGCTACAGCATCAGAACCTGACGTGCTGTGGCAGCACATCAATATTATTAGTAATATGTCAAACTACACTAGGTACATCTGTAATAGTCAACTTAAATCACACCTCTGACTTCAGAGTAAATCTATCCCTTTGCTTGGATCTTCAGAGAAATAACTGATCTTTCATATTCCAGGTAGGACATGCCACTAAAAATTCTGTCCACTTGGGTAGACTGCCTATAAGTTCCCATCTTCAAATTCCATTTGAATGCCTCAGTTTATCTTTCTGGAAGCACTTCCCTAGGACAACAGCCTGTGCCCTGCAGCATTCAGTCCCCATGACTGCATTTCCAAGCTCTAAGAATTTTTGTGGAAAAAAAGAAAAAAGTCAGAATTAATCTTTCCTGTATTTATTTCATACCCATACCCTCCTGTGGTGAGATGACCTTGACTGGCTGCCAGGTGCCCAGCAGACCACTGATTCTGCCTCTCCTCATCAGGACAAGGGGAGAAAATCAGAGAAAGGACTCGTGGGTCAAGTAAAAGACAGTTTAATTTAAAAAGAGCTGAAACTGGCTCTGTCCAACAACATGGGGATAGCCCCTGGCCTTTTTTTCCACATCCCAGATCCACTCCTGCAGCCTCTCTGCTATCAAAACCTTGCCATGTAAACCCAGTACACCTCTGTCCTCTCTCACACCTTCTGACCTTCTAGAGCCTCCTAGTTGTTGCCTGGGGTAGCACAAACATTCCAGAGCTTGCCTAAAGCCTGCCAGAAGAAGAAGGTCCCTAGGAAAATGGAGATAGCTTCTACTATCAATAGTCATTAATAATCTGGTCCATCCAGGAAGAAGCAACCAAGAACATATTGCAACAAACCAACAACACCATGACAACAAACGACAGCATCACAACAAACAGCAGTCTCTTGCCCCACCTTGCAAGAAAATGAAATTGGTTCTGCTAAAACTGCAAAGCATCATTTACAGTTGCATGCATTCATCAGGCTCAACTCAGCACTCAGCACATTGCTAATAATGTAGCTGAAACCTACTTATTAAAAAACATCTTTGTGGATATATTAGCACTACCAAAAGAACACAGAAATGTCTTCAGAGCTTTTCTCCTACCAATAATCTGACTCTTAATTAAGTCTTTTATGCAAAGATTCTCTTCCTGCCAGACCCCTGTAGTCAAAGGCAGGTTTGTGTGAATTGTTGCTATATAGCACTAATCCTTCATCACAAAATTATATGTATTATGTACAGCAAAATTGCATAATCTATGTAATTAGCTCATCTCAGTCACTGCTGGCAATGGAAATAGCTATGAAGCTGAACAGAGGGGAGAGTTAGTAACATCCATTCACAAACAAGGATCGCAGCTGTAAAAAATGAGTGGCTCTAGCTGCCTGCCTTGTCCCAGAGTACAGAAAGGTGAGATGACCATTAACTAGAGGCATCTGTTTATAACAAATACCTGCTGCATGACACAGCAGACCAGAAGCTGACTTGTAACAGGTTTATGTCTGTGAGCTTGGGTGTGAGATGAAGAGTTAGAGACAGTGTCCTCAGGTTCTGTATTAGGCCAGACCCACTGATGCATCGAAGCCCCACAACACACAGTAAAAAACTAATCACAGAATCGCAGAATCCCAGGTTGGAAGGGACCTCAGGGATCATCTGGTCCAACTTTTCTAGGCAGGAACACAGTTCAGATGTGATGGCCCAGCTGAGTCTCAAACGTGTCCAGTGTTGGGGAAAGATTAACAAGGAGAAGAGTTTTATTAGTAATATGTCAAACTACACTAGGTACATCTGTAATAGTCAACTTAAATCACACCTCTGACTTCAGAGTAAATCTATCCCTTTGCTTGGATCTTCAGAGAAATAACTGATCTTTCATATTCCAGGTAGGACATGCCACTAAAAATTCTGTCCACTTGGGTAGACTGCCTATAAGTTCCCATCTTCAAATTCCATTTGAATGCCTCAGTTTATCTTTCTGGAAGCACTTCCCTAGGACAACAGCCTGTGCCCTGCAGCATTCAGTCCCCATGACTGCATTTCCAAGCTCTAAGAATTTTTGTGGAAAAAAAGAAAAAAGTCAGAATTAATCTTTCCTGTATTTATTTCATACCCATACCCTCCTGTGGTGAGATGACCTTGACTGGCTGCCAGGTGCCCAGCAGACCACTGATTCTGCCTCTCCTCATCAGGACAAGGGGAGAAAATCAGAGAAAGGACTCGTGGGTCAAGTAAAAGACAGTTTAATTTAAAAAGAGCTGAAACTGGCTCTGTCCAACAACATGGGGATAGCCCCTGGCCTTTTTTTCCACATCCCAGATCCACTCCTGCAGCCTCTCTGCTATCAAAACCTTGCCATGTAAACCCAGTACACCTCTGTCCTCTCTCACACTTTCTGACCTTCTAGAGCCTCCTAGTTGTTGCCTGGGGTAGCACAAACATTCCAGAGTTTGCCTAAAGCCTGCCAGAAGAAGAAGGTCCCTAGGAAAATGGAGATAGCTTCTACTATCAATAGTCATTAATAATCTGGTCCATCCAGGAAGAAGCAACCAAGAACATATTGCAACAAACCAACAACACCATGACAACAAACGACAGCATCACAACAAACAGCAGTCTCTTGCCCCACCTTGCAAGAAAATGAAATTGGTTCTGCTAAAACTGCAAAGCATCATTTACAGTTGCATGCATTCATCAGGCTCAACTCAGCACTCAGCACATTGCTAATAATGTAGCTGAAACCTACTTATTAAAAAACATCTTTGTGGATATATTAGCACTACCAAAAGAACACAGAAATGTCTTCAGAGCTTTTCTCCTACCAATAATCTGACTCTTAATTAAGTCTTTTATGCAAAGATTCTCTTCCTGCCAGACCCCTGTAGTCAAAGGCAGGTTTGTGTGAATTGTTGCTATATAGCACTAATCCTTCATCACAAAATTATATGTATTATGTACAGCAAAATTGCATAATCTATGTAATTAGCTCATCTCAGTCACTGCTGGCAATGGAAATAGCTATGAAGCTGAACAGAGGGGAGAGTTAGTAACATCCATTCACAGACAAGGATTGCAGCTGTAAAAAATGAGTGGCTCTAGCTGCCTGCCTTGTCCCAGAGTACAGAAAGGTGAGATGACCATTAACTAGAGGCATCTGTTTATAACAAATACCTGCTGCATGACACAGCAGACCAGAAGCTGACTTGTAACAGGTTTATGTCTGTGAGCTTGGGTGTGAGATGAAGAGTTAGAGACAGTGTCCTCAGGTTCTGTATTAGGCCAGACCCACTGATGCATCGAAGCCCCACAACACACAGTAAAAAACTAATCACAGAATCGCAGAATCCCAGGTTGGAAGGGACCTCAGGGATCATCTGGTCCAACTTTTCTAGGCAGGAACACAGTTCAGATGTGATGGCCCAGCTGAGTCTCAAACGTGTCCAGTGTTGGGGAAAGATTAACAAGGAGAAGAGTTGTCAGTACCTTCTATTTCTCATATTCTCCACTTAACAATTTTCTTACAGCTTTTTCAAACTGAGGCATTCTCTTTCAAATACAGATTGAGATACATAAAAGAAGCCTGTGCAGAATGCCATGTTAGGAGGGCTATATTCCAGGGCAATTATTTTAATTAATGTAAATTGTCCTTCCCTATTCCTGGTTTTCTCTTCTTTCCCCCAACCCACCCCTTGTCCTGACAATAGAATCATAGAATCACAGAACGGTTTGTGTTGGAAGAGACCTTAGAGATAACCTAATTCCAACCCAACCTGCACAGACAGAGACACCTCCCACTAGAGAAGGTGCCCTTTCGAGTTTCTCCTACTGCTTACTCACTTCTGAAGTATAATTCCTGATCTGCACTTTCTTTATCCTAGAGTTAAACTACTGGTTTCACCACCACCTCATCTCTTGTTGGTTGCCCAACCTGTCACACAGCAGCACTGCTCACAGCCAGGGGAGCTGTAGAGGCATTGATGAGGCTGGTACCAACCAGAAAATGAGCCTCTTGGGAATCAATGCCCCATTCCTTTGGTTTTAGCCCAAAGAGGCAATGCAGAGCCTGATGAAAGGCTGTTTTCTCCTAACATGCTTTCTCACGTCGTCACCTGAGAGTTTGAATTCCTCTTCTTCCTTTGTGCTACAGTGATGCATGATGGATTTGAAGTGTATTTTCAGAAAAAAAAAAACAAAAAAAAACCAACAACATTTGAAAAACTAACCCCAAGTTTATGGAAAATGAAGACAATTTCCATGAACAGAGCAGAAGAGCTCTATAATTTATCTTCACTGGATCAAAGAATAAGGCAAAACACACTGGATGGGTTATCTGACAACAGAATTTGTATTACACTAGCAAATGTAGCCTAGGAAAAAATTCTGCATTGCAGAGAAGGACACCAAATAGCTAAATAAAGGTGATTTTGATAACTAATCATCTCCTTTGGCACACAGAAAAACTGCAGGTGCTCCAGAGCAGCAGACCTGCACCAATACAATAAGGGATGAAAATAAAGAGATACAGATGAAATGTGAAAATGGTTGGTTAAACAGGTAAATATACTGCTAACTGAGGGGTCACTTACACAGAGTGATCCAAGCTTGTGGCTATTTTTGCAACTCTGAAGAAGTCAATTAAAGTAACTTTAGTCTTCCCAAAGCACACTATGGGATGCTTCCCATTAGCTCCCAGTCCTGTGTTGAGAACAGATGATTTTATTGCTCAAAGTGAGTCCTGGAAGCAACGATATGAAGGTACTGAAATCCAACTTGCCTGCCTAGCACTTAGCATGTCTGAAAGTCTTTGTATGAAAACATATAAATTACTTCAAGACACAGGTTCTGTCTTCAAAACTCTCCTGCTCAGCCCCAAAGAAATTAATGACACTGAGGAACAGAGGTGACATGTTACCAGGGAACTTCATGAACTCTAAACCAAATATATAGAGACCTGGAAGGCTGCAGAGCTCCTGATTTATTGGAGTTACTTTACAAAGGGCAAGACTGAAGGATGGGAGACTGAAGGTCTTGCCTGAGGGCAGTTGCAGGGTATGAAATAGGTCTCATTTACTGTCTGTTCTGACAGTTACAAGCTGCATGTGGTGTTAAACCACCCTACTCCTATTCCTTCCAAACTGGCACAGCCACAGGGGCTGTCTCCTGACAGCAGCAGAGTACCAGAAGAACCCCACATGTCCCAGACAGGTATCAATGCAAGCCATGGTCAGGCAAGTCTTTGCATTCTTGCTGAAAGCTGCTCTTCCAAGGCAACATAGTCAGAATCAGAGTGTTTCTGATGTGAGGTTGTAGCCTTGCCAACCACCTGCCCAGCAATTCAGGTAACAAGAAAGCTAGAGGAGAGACAGCAAGAAAAGATCAGGAAATAAACTAGTTTATGAACATCTCTTCCCAGAGGAGCACGTAAAGAGACAGAGCACTTAGGCCAAATATGCTAAAAATCAAGCTGCACATCACCTTTTAATTTACAAGACAGCTAGGTTGGCTCCAGCATTTTCTTCTGCTGAGCTTTAATTTGCTCAGAGACTGGTGGCACTGCTGTCAATAATTGTGTCTGTTACTCTCTGCTGCCTGCCTTGGATGCAGCACAGCATGTATCACACCCTCTACAGCCAGTATTTAACCAACAATTCCTTTCTCTCACCTGCTGTTCTTTGGGATGGCAATTCACATTTTTGCCTGTTGTCTCACAGCTGGCAGCCACCTTGCACAGCTCCCCAGCTCTTCCCCACAAATGCTTTCTCTGTGTCTCCCAGTGTTTGTCCTGTCCCTCTGGCAGGGCTCAAGCACTGCATTCTTGGCCAGCTCTAACATCTGAGCCATTCCTCACCTGTGTCCTGTTCTGCCATCTTCTCCTCTAACCTCACACCACTTTGCCCTTAGCTGCCTAGGAGCTGCCTGTAGCTTCTCACCTCTGCACAACTTGCCACACTGTGCTGACAACCCTTATTCATGCAAAACAGCATTTCTACATTTTAAGTCCCTTATCCCATTCACTGAAGTCTTCTGCAGGAGTTCCACCCTCATGCATTCCTACAGTGACTCTCAACTAATTTTCTTCTCCAGGCATAAGGTTTCTGTCTGTCTGCTCACTTCCACCTCAACCAGTAACTTCCCTTTCCATTCCCAGTCTCCTGGTTGATGCTCCACTCTTCTTTTAATCTTTTTTTTCTTCATATTTCAAACTCTTCCTGCAACCTTTCTCTAATTTCTTCCCTTTTGCAGAAGAGAAACAAATTAGTATTAGAAACCAGTCAGACCCAGTGAGATGAAAAACCTCTTCATTCCAAGAAGAGATCTACATATTCCCCAGATGGCCTCAGAAAGTGGCATCTTCCTGGTGTGGTGGGACTCCTGCATCAGGCATTTAGCTCACTGCTTGGACACAAGCCCTAGGCTTGTCAGAGTGACATCTGAACCAAGCCACTGGTGCTCTTTTCTGAGAGTTCAACAGAAGGACTACTCCTCTTACCCCGAGGTGGAAGAGGCTGTGGCTACCAAAGTCAGAGTTCCAGCTTCCAGCAAACAGTATGCACCACTCAGGACCTGGGCATTTGACACTTTGAACACTTCTTAACTACATCTCCAGCTATTTTTACCTGGGCTTTCTACCTTCAGTATCTGCTTTTCTGAATGAGCCATCAATGAGTCATCAACATTTCAGGATTAAATCAAAGCAATTAGCCCTGCCTTTGCCAGCTGATTTTCATTAAGGTAACATTGCAGCCAGACAAAGGTCAGGGCCTTGTGAGTCTCACTTGATTCCAGTAAAAGCAGGCAAAGGATGAACTAAAACAAATAAAAAGGTGTTGAAAAATCACACATTACACATCCAGAGGTATATAAAATCCAAACAAAACCTGAAATTACTCTCACTCTGCTGCTCAACATGGAATATAAATTCTTCTTGTTCTGCTTATAGCTCAAGTGTCCTGGAAACTAAAACCCAGCACCCCTAAGTGCCAAAGGTGTCCATGAAGAAAAAGGTTGATGATAGAGACCACTGAAGGATCCATTTGAAATCTGTAGGGATATCACAAAACCACAGAAATGCTGGTTAGAAAGAGCAACAGATTTAACCTAGTCCAACCTGCAGTATGTCATCCTGCCACCCCCTGTTTATTTGCAGCAAACAAAGCCAGGACGTCCTCAGCTCAGCACTCAAAATCACTAGTAAGGCTTCATTTCCAGAATGAACCAGTAAAACCTGAGTAAAGTTTGTAAAGCTGCTCCTGAAGGTCAGGATTTGTACACATAACTGACCAACCGTGGTAAAGTCAACTTCTTTCCCTGAGATTTCAGAAGGTGAATTTTTGCTCAGGCTTGCCAGGAGCTGAGCACACACACAGTCCATTTCCATCTGGTCCCAGAGCATCACTGGCTCCTTCATGTGTCTCCCCTACACACTGTACTTTCTGTGCCTACTCAGGTTACTGGGAGGAATGGGAAACCAGGACTAGGGTTTTGATAGGGAGCCCAGAAGGGGTGATGCACTGCAGGCAGACAGCAGGCAGGCAGCTACCTAACCAGTCGAAGAAGTGGTGGAAAAATAACACCACCAGTTCCCTCAGGGCCCTGTAATTGGAAGGAGCGTGATCAGATGTTCCACCTCTGTCCCTGTGCTTCTGTCATCACAGGAACTCAGTGACAGATCTGCAGCTCAGACCCAACAGAGAATCAGTAAAATAGGAATCTCTAAGAAGTACATACATAATGTTACAAGCTGGAACACATTATTGTGACAGCTGTGCTCTTGTGACACACTCACCTCTCCAGTTCAGCTCACAGACCCTTCTATTCCCCTCAGCATTCACTGAAGAAATAACACAAAAGGCTTGTGTGAGCTGCTAAAAAATTGCTATTAATATTGCTGCCAGAATTTATTTTACAGGAGAAATGTGCTGTGAATACAGGAGGAATGAAGGGTTTAAGAACAGATTAGGATGAAAAAGGCCAGCCCAAGAATGATCAATCCCTGTCCTTTTTGAGAATTAGACTTCAAAACAGAAGGCAGATCCAAAGATTATTTTGTTCTGTCACTTCTCAACCAAACCAAACTAAATCCATTCTTATTTTAGAGCTGCAAAGAAGGCTTCCTTAGTCACAGGCAGCTTTGGAGAAATGCTGCCAGCTGACAGGTGGAAATGGTAATTTTTAGAGAGGACTAACAAGAGGGAGGCATTTATTAAACACTGGCTCAGTAATGGGGCAAGTGGTTGAGTTTTATGTGAAGTGAGAAATTCAGAAGACCAGATTCAATGGTCAAAATGAACAAAATATGGACCTATAGGAACATGGTTTTCTTCAGTAAAAGTGTTGACAATAAAGAATGAATGGAGTTCACTCTACAGAGGTCTTGTGCTCTGCTGGCAGCATTACCTGGCTCCCACACGGTCCTGTGCCACTGAGAGGCCAGTTGCATGAGAGTGCAAATCCTTACAACTTCTCACCCAGATGTCACCATCTGCTTCTTGAGGCAAAGAGCTCTCAGAACAGGAACATGAGCCCTTGAATAAAAAGGCTTCCCATGGCAAGGGTTTCTCTCTCACTCTCTCTCTCTCTCTCCCTCCAGAGATCCTGGGAAAGAATAAACTTCTACAAGGCAGGAACCTGCTAGGTCTTTCTCCATGGAACCCTAACTCTGGGAGGTCTCTCTGAAGTGCCCCTGCTTTTCATCAACCCCATCATCCCCTGCCTTTTACTCTATTGACTTAGAAAGATAAGGTGTCCCCAGCTTATGATACCTAGAAATCCATTTCCAGCACCTAAACACCTGCTGTCCAGGCAGAGCTGAAAGCATTTGGTTGCTCAAGTCTCTTAAGATAAACACAGAAACAAGAAACTTTGATAACACTCTCTGCCTCCAAACTCTGAATTAGCTGCTGTAGTTGAAAAGCAGCAATCAATGTGGCAAGCCTGAAGATTCTGAAATAGGTAATGACTGCTCATCACGTACTTTGAAACACACAGATGCTGATGTTTCATGTATTACTGGCACCATTCATCAATAATTTAGTTAAATTAAAATTCTAAACAGTGAGAAAAAGAATCACTAGGAGTTTGCATCTAATTTTAGCTTAAAAGGTGATGATGCAATAACAAAGTAATTTCCTATTTTCTCTGTCTCATTTCTAGAAAACATTTTCTGTTTTTTTAAATCTCCCTTTGCTCCCTGGTTGACTCAGGAAATTAAGGAACTGAATGAATCCTTGTGTCATTGTACGGTCAGTGCTCTCCAACAACCAGGGGTTTGGGAGTCTCAACCACACTGGGAATGGTTCTTTATTCTTCTGTTTTCCCAGGGAACGCTCCTCTTGAGATCTAGGGACAGATTTTTGGGATTTTGTTCCTTTTTTTAACACTAAATTCCTGTTCTTATCAGCTACTTCAGTGGATTCCTTCTCTCTGCACAAGTCTCACATGGAGCAGCATCTGGCCCCTCTGTTATTCCCAGCACTGCAGAGAAAGAAGCCAGCACAAAGCAATCCCAGTTTTACTGATTTTATGAACTTGTCCCAAGAGCTACACACTCCAGGAATAACATCTGAGAGGAATGAAACTGCACTGAAAAAGGAAAAAATCTACTAAAAATCCCACTTCCCTCCAATTTCTATGGAAAACTGTATTTCTCATCACCTTCCCTGATACAGATCTCAAGTCACAAGCAATGGTGGGGTCCAAAACTGAGTAAGAGTTTCCCTTTCACAGGACAGCAGACTGTGAGCAAAGTCTTCAGAGTCAGAGAACTTTACAGGGACCAGGACACAGCTTGAAGTACCACTCTTCCAAGCCACATAAGTTGCAAAGATTCAGCTTTACACAAACAGGAAAGCTATTTCCATGCTACTGAATGACACAGAGGAAAATACAAAGAACCTAAATCCAGTCAGTGGGTTTACTGATCTATAAGCAATGGGTAAGTTCAGCAGCCACAGCTGAGGAAGGTGTTGTGCCACTGTTAATATATCTGCTTGTTATTCGTGTTAAGCAGGAGCACCCAGAGCATCTGTCAGGTACCTGAAGGTCCACAGGAGAATCTATCAGCCCCTGCCAGGGGACAGCCCTCAGGCAGGAGAGGTCAGGCTGATGCAGTAAGAAGCAGAACAGCAATGAACACGGAGTAGCACCCAAATGCAGGTTCTTGTTGACTGCTTAAGCTTCCTTGAAGGACATGCTTCCCCTCCGAATGGTTACATTATGGTCTACATGGCTCCACATCTTCTAACATATCATTGTGACTAAAGCTTAACACTTCCCTTCCTTTAACCTTTCAGGGCAGCTCTGGTGAAACCACCACCAACCAAGTACCTTCAGCCAGGGACCTGCTCTCAAGGAAGTGCTCCCACAAGGAAAAGAAGGGCAGGATTCCTTCCAGAACACCTTCCACCTCCTCCTCTGTTGTGTCCTTGCTCCCAGTTCACTTCAGTGAGTCTCTTTTACCACCCAGCAGGATGCACCGTCAGTTATTAGAGCAGGACCAGTCCAGGACCACCATTCACATTAGTTTTCTGTCACCCCATCCATCACTTCCAGCCCCAAGTGACTCAGAGCAGATGCCCGTGGACAGTCACTTTACCTGCACTTTAAGTGACACCCTGTGGCTGAGAGGAGGAATTACGAGTGACCATTCATTCAGTGACACTCTCCCTAAGGTTTTGTGACAAGGAACAGCAAGGCTGAATCCCAAGGGGCACTGACAGGCTCAGGTGTTCAGCCACTGCAGAGCACAGCCCGGTTCCACCTTGCCCAGCAGGGCTGCAGACCTCACCCTCCCACAGCTTTGCTGGACAGAAACTGGGTCACAAGGCACAATAAAACAAGAAACCCCACACCCACAGCAGTCCCCTCACTAGGTGTAGCTATCGTTTATACCCTGTGAGATGAGGGTGGCCTTCTTTGCCTCCCTCTGCAATGCATTTCATTGCTTTCCCTTCCCTATATGCTCCTGAGATTCCCTCTTCCTCTTCTCCCCTGGCCCCAAGAAGCACATGATTTTCCAAGTATCATTTAAGTCCTAACTGGTGGGAAGGGATTGAACCTCAGTCCATCTGCTTGCCAGCTGGTATTTGCTGTCACCTCAGACAACATCTCACTGTCTCTCTGATGCAAGTGACAGAGGGTGGACGGTGCAGTTGCCTTAGAGAAAGTGTCACAGAAGCTGCCAAAACCAGTACAGGCAACCCTGTGTTTGCTGACCCTCCTGGAGGCCACAAGGTTCAGAGCCCCATCATCACTCTCTCCCTGCAACAAGCCACTTTCCCCAGCAATCCTGAGGAATGACACCTCTGCTGCAAGGTCAGGGTCACCACCCTGAAGGGCAAAGCAAGGGCCTGGGCCTCCTGCTACGACTGTTGGCTCTGACTGACTTCAGCAGAGCATCAGATGGACTTGGTGCAATGATTCCTGGCTCAAAAATCAAGCCTAAATTTAAGGAGAATCCCAGTCAGACACAACAGGATCATAGGAAAGCCACCTCATCACTTACTAGTGAAGAACAAAAACACTAATCGATTAATTAGCTGAAGAAAAGATCTCTGAACATTTTATAAAGTAACATTAACAAACTTCTTATTTCATTACATGCAATTCACTTCTACTCTGTGCTGAGTGAAGAGATCACATTTCACAGGATGGTAGCAGAGGGAGCAAGAAAGATGGGTTGCTTTCACTCTTTTAAAATAGTGCTTTCAACACTCTCCTCCTGCAAAATCAGAGGGATCTTTTACTACAAATGATGCTTCACAATGGAAAGACCAAAAAGAAAACTCAACCAAACAGGAAAAAAAAACCTACACCAAAAAAAAACCTTGAGAGGAAAAAAAAAAAAGGAAACTATCTCCCATTTGTGAACCCACTTCTGGATCTGTGGAAGAATTCAACCTAAACTAGCAAAATAAAATGAACAAAGATGGTTGAAATCTTAATCTGGAAAAAGTGCTCTTGGAGTCAAACTGCTCTAATCAGCTGCAGATTTGCTCTCCTCAGAGAGCAGCTTTATGAGCTTAAAAATTATGTTTTATTCCCTCCCCCAGAATTCCACTTCCAGCCTTCTTTCTCCTGTCGTGTTTGTTTGGTTTTTCATCTGTCTCCTTCCTTTGGCTTTCCTGTATTCTTGACTCCCTAGCTGACAAATACTGTGTTCATCACTCCAGGACGGCTAAAACTTGGCTTCTGCAAGACTGCAGACTCTTTTTTTCCCCCCAACCTTTTTGTAGTGAATCCATAATAAAAAAAATAATTCTACAAAACATCTTTTCTTACCCCTGGTTTCCTTCTATAATTAAACAGTCATGGGCAATAAAAGCCTTCTGGACATCTAACAAGGTTACAGAACAGGGATGAGGTGGGGGTAGTCTTAGGGCTTTGAAGTACTTTTCTGAGTCTGAAAACACACATGCATTGCCTAGCAAAAAGAGAAAGCTGTTTATTTGATCTTTGAAACTCTTCTTTCAGAAATGTGTTTTAAATGTATGAAGAGCCCTTCAGTCCAAATGGCAGTGCACTAGAACTGCTCAGCATCTGCTGCCTCTCAGGCTGGGATGCTTCCTCTCACCTTGTCCTTCTCCTCAGCCCACACCTCAGCTGCATCTCCTCACTGCATCCAGCTGCTCCTCCACTTATGATTACAAAGGTGTGTTGGTGAACATTTTATTTCTCTCTCCCTAATAAAGATGAAAGACCACCAGAGCATAATGGGTCTCTGTCTTTTAGGAAGGGACTTAACTTTCTACAACATACCCTTTAGAAATCAAACCAGAATAGCCTCTGAGGAAAAAGGTAAGACGTGTGAATGGGGTGCACAGAAGTGCTTAAGTCACTAAAATACAAAAGATAAAACACAAGTGAAAATGTTAATAGAAATCTAGGCTGGCCACTTATAAAAGTGCACATTTCTGTACTTATCAGGCAGGTCTTACCTATATAATAAGACACTGTGACCAATGATTTTCAAGCAAGGCTCAGGTTTTACATGCAAGCTGAATCCACCAATTCAGAAGAATTTTGAACAATAATTCAGCAGAAAGAAAAGCAGCAGAGGTTAGATCTTAATAAAAGAATGGCTGTTTAACCTACCAAAGTTAGGTCTTTTCCTCTTCTAAAAATTAAATCACCGCTTTAATCCCTTTCAAAAGAGGGGGAACGTAAAACAGAACAGCTATTAATTCACTTCTTCACCCTTCCTTCAGCCCACAAAAGATTATTGCCTCAGTTCAATATGAGACAATGAAGAGCTGCAGGATTTTTTCTTTCAGTGTGAGGCAAGTCCTTGTGCCAATGCCTACTTCTCCCAAGTCCATCCGTGTGAACAATGAGCCAGTTGCTAAGTCATCGACCCTTGCCAAGTCATTCTCAACAAGGGAGCTGGTTGTAGGGCCACCAAGGTATCCTAGAATCATAGATTCATAGAATATCTCAAGCTGGAAGGAACCCATAAGGTCTCCATCACTGCAAAGTTAGCAGTGTGTATATTTTCAGAATCACAGCCCCTGGAGAAGGTGAGGATGCTTTTTGCAATACCCAAAACACTCATCTGAAGAAACTACCTCAGTCAAAGAGCTTTCCTATACTGAGAGAGAGAGAGAGGGGAGGATCTGCAGAAAGGGAGGTAGAGCTGTAGAGACCTTTCACTCCTGCTGATCACAAAAGCAGCCTGACTTCCTAATGTGTCCTCCAGGTGTGGGTTCAGTTCAGCTCAACAGACAACCAGGGATAAATTCAGCTGCCTAAACATGGGCATCGTATCATTTGTCTTAGGAGTATGTTGTCTGGAAGATAAAACACAAACCTAAACAAGACCTGGGCCCTCTGAGACAGAAACTAGATACAAGGCAAATTAACCCTGGATACATCAAATGCCTCTAGAACTTCGGCATGGGCTGCTGAACTGATCTGTACATTTAGCTTGAGTGAGTAACCCTCTAATCCTCTGTAAAAATTAGAGCTCCACTAACTTGGATTATAGCCTAGACATTTAAATGAGCTCTTGATACGGACATGTAAATACCTAGATATCTAGAACATCTGCAACCTAGAGGCCTTCCAATGTTTCCACCTCCTGCCTGCAACCAGCACAGACTGAGCTGAGGAGGCCCTGAGGGTCAGGACTCACCACAGAACACCCCTCCCCTGCACTGGCTGTCACAGACAAGCTCAGATCACACAGCTAAGGCTACAAGAGTCAACACTTACTGTCCCTCAAGCTCTAATGCTGGATTTTTCCACTGCACAGGGCAATTTGTAGGAAAAGGAAAGAGCTAAAGTAGACATACTTTAGGCTGTAACAGGCTGTAAGTACTTGCCTGTACAAGCAGTTTTTGCAATCAGCCAAGAGAGTCTCATTACTGCCCATCTGCTGAATTAATCAAGCTTCAGGTTATCCTAACAAGTGAATTGATCTGTTTCCTAAAACAAGAATAAAAGCTTCATGTTGTCAAAGCATAAACACATCTAGAGGGCAGCAACGATATTGTCATCTCTCCCTAAATATAGATCCTGAGCAGAAACAAGTGCACAGCCACTCAAGGCACCCACATAGACATTTTTCCTCTTTTAAATGTTTTTCCTTTGAGAATATCAATACATTAGATTCTCTGCAAAACTGCTAAGTTTAAAATGGATGGTATGATTTTCAGGCCCTTGGTCAAAGAACATTTTGCCTATGGTCACAAATCATAATACAGAATAATCAGATCTTGATCTTTCAGCACAACTTTATTTCCCAAATAAAGAGGAAGAAAAAAAAAAAAAATCATCAAAACAACAAAGTTCAGAGATGAAAAATCCCCACAGACTGACAGACTTTGTTTTACAAAGCTGAAACCTATCTGAGTCACTCAGCCATTCCCAAGGGACACACAGAAACACAGACACAGGCACAAAACCGCCACGGGAAATTTTTTGCTGTTAGAATGGAAATATTTTATGCACAGTTTGTTCTATAGTGGCAAACAAGGGGAGGGTTTTTTTATGCACCACTTTGGGTTTTTTTGCCTCACCTACTCACTTATTAAATTTTGCTGGCGTTTTGTAGGGTTTGGTTCCCCATCCAAGAACTCAGGGATTCTGAGTTAGACAGAATGAACATCAAAGCATGAGAGCTGACAAGGTACCAAGCCAGGGTAGGTCCATCCAAAGCCTCTGATGAGCTTATCTGTGGAGCAACCTATAGCCACAGAAACAGCCCCAAAAGCACCACTACTTGGGCAGCCTGGTTTGCCATGGATCAGCACCGTGTTTGACTGGTGTCAGTTTTTCATACAGTTTGGGCATTTCTTACTCTGGATTTTCTAGTGTCTATGATACAAAAGCTTTTCTTTACAGGGACAGCTACTGGGTTCATTCCCTCCAGCCAACGAGCTACTTCTATGAAACTGGTAGGAACTGGGAACCTTTGAGAGCTTCATTTCTAAAAACAAAATAAAAAAAAATTATCACTGAGATTGATTGAACACTTTTATACTCATCAGAATGAAAAATACACTAACAGTGGCACAAAAACCAAACTAAAGGTACACTGTAATTCCTAAAAGGTATCAGCTCTCAAACACAGGATGCATGACAGTATAATAACTAGCTTAGTTACAACCTAAGACTAGATAAGCCCTCAGTAGAAGAAAGACATTGCAAAGTGCTTTCTAAACTTGTCTGATTTTGCTCTCAAAAACGATTCAGTACAATATCACACCCCATCATTTCTCCCTTTGCTTCATCAAAACAGAAGAGAAAGGACAAGACCATCCTACATGTCCTACGCAGATATCTTATGTTGATCCAAGCCATCTCCTGATTAAACCCTCCATTTGCAGTTGGATTATTCACCTCTGAAATTTGCAAGATCCAATTCTTGTTTTTTATCAGTTGTCTGTGTTTGTTTTAGCATCTGCACGAGGTGCACAGTCTAACTTTTAAGCATGTTGGGTCTCATTACAAATGACCCAGACTCTAGTCAGCCCACAAACTAACTTGGTGGAATAAAGCAAGTCAAAGAAGTCAGACAGTGTCAGTATTTGGCCTTCCCAAACTCTGGTCATGTTCTACATGTACTAACTGCCACGTCTTTTAAATCTGTGTTCAACTCTTAACCCCCTGTCCTACTGCTTTTCCAAGCCTTAAGCACCATTGCCCAAGAAGCTACTGACTTGACAACTTCAACTTAAATCTCGGTCTAGTCCTTCCCTTTCTTTTCTGCACCACAACTTGGAGGAGCTACACATGTGGAAGCTCAATTGAAAGCCACCTGAAGTGGTTTCAGTGTATTTTATTTCCCTATTCCAAGCCACATAAGCCACCACACCTGGGCGTGCTGCCAACCAGTCCTGCAGACACACATTTTCTCAATGTGACCACTCACGTTTCATGTTGAAAGGAGAAAAATGTCCACGTCCCCACACTATGACAAAAGAATATTCCAGCATTTCAGTAACAGGATTTCCTCATTTCTTTTCCTTCATGTAACTGACATGTCATTGTTTTAAGGACGATGAATTTAAGAAAATATATTAGCACTGTCATAATACAAGCATTAGCCACCATTGAGAAGAGCAGGGGAAGAACATTAAATCAGGTCATTGATGAAGAAGTGAAAGCATGAACAGCATTTATCAAAATAAAATGAGGCAATCAAGTGTGACTTGTTTTTTTTTTATGCACAATTCTCTCCAGTGTGTTAATGATATAAGTAAGGAATTGCCCATAATGTGGTGTGTTTTTTTCCATCCATCTTCCATCTTTTTTTTTGGAGAAGCAAAAATGAGGCAGTGGGAATCCTGACATACTTCACCAAAAATAGAAACAGGGTAAAAAACCCAAACAAACCATACTTTTGGAAGTCCTTTTTCTATGGCTGTTCTGTTGGGGTCCATTCTGATACATTTGCTCTTGTCTGAGCTGCCTTAATTCTCAGGAATTTTCTTCTGATGAAGGAGGACAGAAACTGGTCCCTAAGAAGAAATCTGGAAGAGGGCTGTTTTGCATAGCAAATACACAGAACTTTGGTTTAGTTAACTGACCCTTCACACCTATAGCTGAGAAAAGAATACATTTGCTTTCAACAAGTTATAAAATAAGGTATGAGATGACAGGGTCATTCCTTTATGGGATTTACTGAGAATGCCAGCCCTACAAAATTAATACTGCCTGAAAATTAAGATTACGAACACCTGAGCAACAGTTCACAGTCAAAAGCACAGTGAGTAGTCTGGAAAAAAAATGACAATCAAGTAGGTGCCTGCATTTTGGAGCTAATATATCAAAATCTCTTAATGAAAGGCCCAAACAGTATTGACAGATAAGGAAAAGGAAATGAGTGCTTGGGTCCACCAGCCTGAATAATACATTTTTAGTGAGTCATCATGATTGTTTACCCCTAAGACTAAAGCATCGGTTCCAAGAGATTTCTAAGGAGCCCCCATACTCTCTGCTTTGAATATTATTTGCTTCATATTATCCCCTGCTGTTTCCCTTGCAGTAATGATGCTGCCACCCCAGCCCCAGAAGACAACTGCTGGTGAAGTTACTAAACAGATTCCAGACTTCAGGCTTCTGTTTGTTAGATACAACTTCCAGCCCAGTTTGTCCCTCTCTTCATACAGACAGATCTCAAAAAGGAGAGTCATTTAAAAATACAGGTTTTAGGCATTAAGACTAAGAACTTCACAAGTCAAAGGATCTTTAATTATTCAGACAGCTGAAGCACTTCTATGAATACATGCATCTGTACACATGAACAAACACACAAAGCACTATACACCCTCCTTAGATTGCAGAGCATATTTTTGCCCAAATCTACCTAAATACACTTAAATAAAGAGGAATTGATGTCCAAAAGTCTGTGCTTTTGAGAAATCTGCATCATTCCAGGCAGGAGTTTTGAATAAACAGGCTGGAATGTAGAGGAAATATTCATTCCCAGGCAAACATATTTTTTTTTCCTTTAATTTTTTTTTTTAATGGAAAATATATTTTGGGTCTCCCCAGGCACCTTCTCCTCAGCAGATCTGTGGGAGAAGGAAAGGAGTTCGTACTTACTTGTGGTGTTGTATTTGATCCCATTGAAGAACTCCGGGCAGGGTCTCTCTACTAGTTCCCCCGCGGAGGTTCTGGGCCAGCAGGTCCCGATCTGATCAGTGGTGGCATTGCAGTATGGACCTTGTGCATTAAAAAAGGAGACAGAAAGGGGAGAAAAAAAAAAGAAGCAGTTGAGAAAGCACGAAAGCTGCACACTTTGCATCACAAAGCAAACTGAATCTTAGCACTTGTACAGCTTTTCCGAACGTTTCCTACCATTGAAGCCCAGGAAAGGGATAGAGGAACTCTCTAAAAAAGTCTCTTGTAAACGATCCAGGAGGCTGCAGTTGACATCAAATTCTTCTAAGATGAACTGAGAGATGGTGACATCCATTACTTCCCCCGGGACTGCTGGACTGGAGCAGGCTCCTTCCCCCTTTTCTGTTTGTTTGGGTTTGTTGGGGCTTTTTTTTCCCCCTCTTTCTTCCTTCCTGGAAACAAATGCACATCAAGCTGCAAACACCCTGCAATCTCGTGTGTGTGAGCTTCTCTTCCTCCCAGCCTGCTGACAACTTGGCTGAGAGTCTGCGTCTGGCTGTGCAGTTCAATCCTCCAAGCTCTTCTTCCCTTTAAAACAGCAGCTCAGGAACCAATGGGATCACACTGAGCCCAGAGGAAGGGGCTTGCGTCTCTCCTCCAGCTTCCCTGGTCTAGCAGCTCTCCAATGCTGCCTCTCGTTGCCAGACTGTTGTATTTCTCTCCCTCCCTCTTTTTTTTTCCTCTCTCTCTCCCTCACACACACACAGAAACAGTTTTATTGTTAGCTTCAGGGATGAGCACTTTTGCAAAAAATACTCGCTGCGAATTAAAGCCAGGGAGAAAAGGGGGGAAAAAAGCCACCAGGCAAATATAACTCTGCTGGCTTTTTGGTGAGACAGATTAGAGACATGGAGAAAAGGGGAAAAAAAAAGCCATCAGGCAAATATAACTCTGCTGGCTTTTTGGTGAGACAAAGTGATTCCTGCCTTTTGTGGTGTGGAAGTTGGGGATGAGCAGAGATGCTTGGGCAGGGAGGGGCAAGAAGGGACCTAGTCCAGGTGCAGACCTTGAGGAAGAAGAGAAATGGTAAAAGCTGAGATGAAGGAGATGGTCTGATAAAAGGAACAAAGGAATCTGGAGAAGTGACCCACAGGAGAGTCAGAGAGGGATCGGGAAACCAGCCTGGGTGAAGAGGGGCACAAAGGCAGAACCTCTTCCAGTCACTGGGGGACATGCTGAAGAGCAGCTTAGACCTAACCAGCCCTTCTGACTTGCTGCATTAAGGTGTGAGGAAATCCATATGGAAAAGTGGCCAAAACTTTTTGGATCATCTAGGATCACAGATTCAGAAGGATCTCAGGAAGCAAATAAAAAACTGATTTGTAAAGGGGAAAAGCAAGGTAAGTCCATACGTCGGTAGCAGAGATAAATGCAGAAACAGAAGGCAAGGACAATAAAGAAGCTTTGTCAGAGAAAAAAAAAGGACACATAACTCCTGTTTTAAGTCTATTTAAGTAACTTTCAGTCTCAATTTAGTCTTCAGATTGGACATGGTGGTTGCACTGAGCTCAAAGCAGTGGTACACAACTGAGGTTACATCTGTCTCCCACCCTGCCACAGTCTGGACTTTCCCTTTACTCATATTTAAGATTGGAGGGGTTTTTTTCTGTGTTCTTCAAGGGGCAAAAGAGTGGCATTATCCACAGAAAGAGAAAAAGGAAAATAAATCAGTGGGTTATAAAGGCAAATAAATTAACAACATGCACTGATGAGAAAACTAGCCAGAAAGCTATTTTGCCATCTGGGAATCTGGAGATTTTTTTAACATTTTCAGATTGCACTGTGGGGAGAGGCAAGGAGTGCCACTGTGGTTTTGGGATGAGCATTTTTCTTTTAAATATGTAAAAAACCCACAAAAATAACAAGTGTTCTAACTATCTAGACAGCAGGGTATTCTGAGGCCAGCGAGTGCATCTCTGTTTCTCTCTCTGGAGCCACGATCTCCTTTCCAAGTGAGTCTTCCCAAAATTGAGAAATCTGCATTTCAACAAACTGACCCTTGTCAACACCAGCTCTTTGTCCCATGCATCTTTAATTCCAAAAAGCAGGAGACAACGGGGTTTTTTTTAGCATCATTCACACAACATGAGCACCACCACCAACATACTGGTTGTCTTTACACAGGGCTTTGAGGAGAAAAGCCTATTTCTGGAACTTTCAAGTGAGGGTGATAAAGGGTGCTCTAAAACTCTAAGCAATTCACAGACATCTCTACCTGAAAGTATCTTCAACTCTACACTTCAAGTTACTTTCCTTCTTCCTGATAGTCCACTGGAGTTCAGAAAAGTGAGCAGAGTCTCCAAGTGCTGACTAGGACATCTTCTCAGAAGACAGTATTTGTAGGTGCCCAGTGGCACCACCGAGCCCAGTGGCCATTTCAGTTGAAGCAGAACTGATCAATGAGTAAGAAGCTTGGCCAGGATGCTGGTAAGTTATTTTTTTCCAGGCTTCTGTTGCCTCTCTGCAGGGCAAAAATCACTTAGCCTGTGCAAAAGTCTTCATTTCTCACCTGCTGGCTGCCTTGTCTATTTTCTCACACTATTTCTACAGCACCTACCACACTGGAATCAAAAACATGGCTGGAGGCTTTAGGCACTAGAGTTTCCTGCATTTTTTTGAGGAATGCATCACTTAATACATTACAAAACAAAAGACAGTTTCAAAAAATTGACTACTTTTGAATTTGGTAAAAGTTTCACTTTCCTAAATGCTGCCCTGCATTTTCCAGCATAAACACTTGAGGATTTTTCAAATGGTTCAAATATTAGAAAGTTGAACACTGAGCTGAGTTTCATTTCAAAACTGTTCTTTATAGTGCCTAACACTGGAACCAACAGCCCTGAATGAAACTACATAATTTTTCAGGAGTAAGATTAAGAGAATGTTTTCTTCACTTATGTGAGAAGAGCTAGAAAATTTTCAATCTAAACTGATTCTTCCCTCCATCTTTTCAGTTCAGGTCACTTTAGAATCTCAGCAGCAGTACATACTGCATAGATACTATAGCATTCCATATATTTAACAACAACAACAATTACCCCCAAAAAATATAATGGTGATGAACAAATTGTCTAGCAGTAAGTCTGGGTGAAGAAAATAATTGTTGTTCCTCAGTCCACAAATTAGCACAATTGTTAAATAATTTCTTCCCAGTTCTACTGTATCCTCTTGATGAAAAGCTACTTTTGCAACTTTCCCTGAGTACAATGAACTGTTTAGTGAGAGTTTCCCTCTGGCTGGATCTAGTAAAATCCTGAGCGTGTCAATTTAACTCATTGGATGTGAAAATGTTGCAAATCCAATTGAATGACAGATTGATGGGAATTTTGTAGCTGCTGGCACTGCTGGTTCTCTGCTGGTGCAGCCCTCCTCCCTGATGTGCTTGGTACAAATACCTACTGGATCTTGCCAGACAGTAGGTACCTGAGATCTGCCTTAGGAATTACTGAGCAACCATAGAAAGCTAGGAATTGTATTTGGCACGTGGAAAAGTTTTTCCATCTTAAAAGTGGTGGTATCCATTGATTTGTTTGGGTGTCTAAGTAAGACATCTGCAGAGCTAAGTCATATGAGAACATCTGAATAGACAAGGTTATGGAAGTGAACAAGATAGATAAATAAACATGTTAACACTCAGTAAGCTGCTTATGCTGGAGAGAAATTGGAATGTGACCCACAGCTCTTCTAGTAAAGGAATGAGCTCTGCTCATAAATGGGATACAATATTTCCTGGTAATGGAAATGTTTGTATGCCAGCCCTTGCACCACTGCCACACAGCTCATTTCTCAATCTCCAGCCCAACCCAACCCAGAGCTGGTTGAATTAGCTGGAGGGTAGCTTTTAGTTTGCCCCATGAACAATGACTAACAAGGATGACACAGTGCTCTTTAACCAGCAACCAGCTCTGTGCAGACTCAGGCAGCCAACATGTGTATTTGTGTGGGGTGGCAGTACCTCCAGAACCAGCTGAGTGTTCCTTGGTTGTGTCTGCTGGAGGGACCTCTTCTCCTCAGACACTCAAACTCCACCAAATCAAGAGAACACTATATATCTATCAATACCCAATACCGGTATTGAAATTAAAACAAAACAAAACAAAACCAATTCTTTCCTCATTTCCCTTCCTCAAAGAAAGAAGAGCCCACTGTACCTTATCCAGCTTTCTCTTCCCAGGGCAGGAGCTATTTTATCACCTAGTTCCTGATCTATTGATATGAACAGTTCATGCTTTCCAGGCACAATAGCCACCCATCTCTTCTGGAATGTAACACAAAGCTTAGGAAAAAAAAATAATTAAAAATGCACATAATTCATCCAACAACCTGGTTACACCAATTCATTCTTAATTCAGTTCCATTAGAATTTAGGAATTGACCTCACCAATATGGAAGTAGCACATGGACTCACAGCCTGATTATTGTGTCTTTAGGTCTCTTCCTTCTAACCCAAGTAAATCTACATCCATATTCATCATCCATATTCATCATTTAACACTGAAACTGGCATGTTAACAAATTCATGGGTGTGTTTTTGGAGCATGAGATATGCAAAACAGATACATACCCAAATAACTGATTCCGAAGGGTGCTATGGTCTGTAGGCCAAGTAAGATGCCTTCTGGTTGAACCTCACTTCTGTCCAGCCCTTACAGAGCTAATGTAGGTTTGTGTGAAATACCATAAACACTTGGTGGTATTTATCATGCCCTCAGTGAGGAAAGACTCAGGTAAATCTCAAAGAAATACTTTCCTGTCCTGGTTTTGATGGAAAAACTGCAGGGAGAAAGATGAGGAGGAAATAAACCTATCTCGTATTTGTAGGAATGAAGTCTTTAAATCCCTAGAGGCCAATCAAGGGGCAGGATGAAGCTTGGGTCATCTGCCAATTGCTGGGTCATCAACTGATTGCACATAGAGCCCAGCTGCTCTAGTTTGGAGTTTAGCA
>NW_009953184.1:681483-689800 GCF_000747805.2 Chaetura pelagica | reverse complement strand
AGGGAAAGATCTAGAGAACAAGTCATACAAGGAGTGGCTGAGGGAACTGGGGATGTTGAGTTCGGAGAAGAGGAGGCTGAGGGGAGACCTCATTGCCCTCTACAACTGCCTGAAAGGAGGTTGCAGGGAAGTGGGTCTTGGGCTCTTCTCCCACGTGGATAATGACAGGACCAGAGGAACTGGCCTGAAGTTGCAGCAGGGGAGGTTTAGACTGGATATTAGGAAGAGTTTCTATACTGAAAGAGTGGTCAGGCACTGGAACAGGCTGCTCAGGGAGGTGGCGGAGTCACCATCCCTGCAGGTGTTCAAGAAATGTGTAGATGTGGCACTTCAGGGCATGCTCTGGTGGCCCAGGTTGTCGGGTATTTTGTGGGTGTGTTTTGTTTGAGGTTCTTTTTGTGTTGATTGTTGGACTCTGTGATCTCAGAGGTCCTTCCCAACCGTGATGATTCTGTGTTTCTATGATTCTCTGAAATACAGATCTTTGTTTCAGCTGATAGACTCATTTGTTAGAAACAGGAGACATCCTTTGTGGCTAAAAATTAAGTATGACTCCAGTGAACAAAGATAAAATTAAAAAATGCAGGTCTGTGGTGATGAATCTTTGCAGCTTCCTTGATATTAGCAAATATTTACTACGGGTATAAAAAGATTCAACAGCATAAATAATAAGCTATAGATTAATATGTTACATTCAGGACATTAATACACTTCTCATTCTCTACAGCTATAAAACCTGTACCACTGAATCATGTTACATGAGCCAGATGATGAGACATTGCAGAGAGATTATAAGAACACACCAAAGAACCAACCTTGACATACTCATAAACTGCCAATATTTTGGGGTTTTTTTAAGTGAAGTGTTTTGGATGAATGTGCAGAACAACATCTACCATGTAAGAGCACAGAAACAATTATTCCAGAATAACTGTGATTTTATACAAGGCCAAACTCAGGGTCAGTTCTTCACAGACATACAGGAATACAAAGGACTCATTTTATATATTTATTTGTGTTTGGCAATGGCCCAGTGCTCTGTTTACAGGGTAATCAAAGAAACTAAAAATAACAGAAATTATGACACCATGCTAGCAGTTTCCCTCCTGTTTCATGATTGTTTTCAGAATGTTTTTTAAAGGTTAGCTTAATTAAATACATATATATATATACACAATAGATATGTTGCTAAAAGGCTTTGGGGAGATGAAAAATTGAGGCAATCAACAGATTGCCATTAAGTATACATTGGAGTTCAGTTTCACTGAGTATCAATTACAGTTCAACAAAAAAAAAATGAAATTTATAGTAAATAATAATTTTGATAACCTGATGAGTGAATCCTTAATTTTGTCACTTATGTTAGGATGAGATTGATTTTGCCCTCAGCTCTACCCAACACCTTGAGTAGATCTCTGCTGTCTGCAAGAGAAACATATTAAAACTTGGACTGATGGAATGTCTGCATTTCATCAAATGAACCCCGTTACAGATGCCTAGAACATATCCCAAATTGCTTGCTGAGCTCTTCCCCACTGGCCCACAGCACCTTGTGTCCCTACAGCGTTTGGCAACTGCAATCCCATGAGTTTGGACCTCTCATTTCAAGGGAGATCAAACAAAAATACTGTAAATGAAGCACATCAGGAATAAAGATGAGAATAAAAAAAGTCCTGTTATGATAGGACCACTACAATGTTAACAACATATCATTATGTTTAGAGATTCCATGTCTTAAATTGTATGTAATTATTTACAAGAGGACACCAATACAATACAAACACTGTATAATAGATTTGTATCCCTCTGCTAGACAGCTGATTATTATAAAGATGCCAGGACAGTCAGCAACCAGAAAACAAACTGCCTGGAAATTAAGTGGGAGAAATTATGAGCAGTCATGCCAACTTCAAGACGTGAGGCAACAGTTCTCAGGAGCATCATTCTGTAACAAATAGTGAGGTAGGAACCAGTCACACTAGACAGACACTTGAATGATTACACATGAAAATAGATTATGATAATATTAAGGCCATGATAACTGAGGAAAAGAACCTAATGAACCCCTAATAAAGTGCTTTCGAACTGCAACCATATAAGACTGCAGACCCAAAACACCAGAATGGATGAAAGGACATTATCTCTGTAACATCAGCCTGTGTCTGGAATCAGTGACCCTAGATAATTTTGGATTCGTCCTGGGATAACAAATCCATCTACCTCCTTTCAGATCTCTTCCTTAGCTTGACTCACTACGCTTTGACCTTTTTATTACCAAGGCAAATATTTCTGATTCTGTACCACAGGGTGACTCAGACCTTGCACAGGTATAGGCTGGACATTTGAAGGGTCCATAGTAGCAGAGGGATTCATCTCACCTCATTTCAGCTAACTAAAATTTGAGTGTCTAGACTTGGCCAGGTATCTAGGCTCTCTTAACAGTCTCCAGGGAAACAGCTACTTTCAGAGAATCATGTTCAGGAAGAAATTCTTCACCATGAGGGTAGGAAGGTGCTGGAATAGGTTTCCCAGGGGGGTTGTGGAAGCCCCATCCCTGGAGGGTGTGAACACCCTGGAGGTGTTCAAGGGCAGGTTGGATGAGGCTTGTGCAGCCTGGTCTGGTGGGAGGTGTCCCTGCTCACAGCAGGGAAGTTGGAGCCTGATGATCTTTAAGGTCCCTTCCAGCCTTAACCATTCTATGATTCTGTGATTGATTCTATGATTCTATGTTTAATTTAATTTGGAGACAAATACATTCTTCAAATCTGTAGCTCTTAAAAATCCTTCTTAGCAGAATGTAATTCAGCCCAAGAGGTGGTTAGATGCATCTGTATATTATATAGAGCTCTCTCCTGCCAACACATCACATATCTGAGATGGATATTGGAACTGTAGATATCTGTTAAGCATAAACTGAAGAGGACAAATCATGCAGTGCAGCACAGCACAGTGTGTTTCAGAGCAGAAACAAAAGTGCCTGCATGAAGCTGTCTTTGCCTTATAAACCATATTAACTGCTGCTCATGGAGTTGGTCTGATGGGGAGGAATTGCACTGAAGGCAGAGGAACACCTGCACTTCACTGAGCCTTGTGTTGGGACTGCTGTGCATAGACACACTCGTGCTCACAGACACGAGTTTCTGAAAAACAATAGTTGGTGAGATCATATTCATGTGTTGCACACTAGGTAACAGAAAAATGCTTGAAGACCATTCAGGTTAAACAGCTTAAAAATTTCTGTGATAAAGAAGCCCTGCTCCCATTTTAGTGACAGAGTGTAAAACATGCATTAGGTTGTCATTCCTTTGTTAGGCTTTTTTTCTAAGCATGTCCATTGCTGGGGGATCTGCTCTTTGGTACAGGCTGCTTCCTTGTTCAAAGTCAGTGTCACTGCTGGGCTCTTTGGTGCTTAAATATTGCTTAACTTTACTCCCACATGTCACTTTCACTGACTTCAGGAAGTGAGAAAGGGTTTGAGTGACTTGGTAGATTTTATTTGTTGAACTAGGACCTAAATGTTGCTTTGGTTGAAAAGCAACTGTGTTTGTTCAGTTATGATGTTTTTCCCTTGGATTTTATTGGTCTTGTATAAAGCTTATATAAGCTTGTTATTCTGAAACATGCATTTTGTGCCATCCATAAACTGCACCCATTTTATGGGTGAGAACTTTCACAGGAAGTACAAACCTCAGAAAACAGTCTAAAGCCTCAAAAATCAATGTTTTTCTGTGCCATCAAGTATTCAGATAGGGAGGGCTCAATCCACAGCTGGTTACATCAGCATTGGTTACAGTGAATTTTTACAAAAGCCAAGGATCAGTCCTCAAGAATTCAATGTAAAGCAGTTGAAGCCTGAATTAAACACCAACATCTAAACAGATGTAAAATACATACATACAACTGTCATCAAGTAAAATAAAATGGCTGATACTACGATAGATGTTTTAATAACAGGTGCAGCAAAAAAATTAATCCTGGGAAGTGAGGCACTTCCAATCTGCTTGACAGCACAACTAGGTTTCTTTTCCCATGATATGTTAATCTGTTTTGTATTTGGTAAACTGCACATCTCACCCCAATGAATATTAAAGGAAGAGTTTTAGGAAAACACATAACGTTCTGATTAAACAGTTTGTCATTCACAGGCTCTCACACTCAATGGCAAAGAGAAGATATCTTACTGCTAACCAAGTGCTGCTTCTCTTAAGGACTCGTAGAATCTCCTCATTAACCTTTCAAAATCTTCTGCCCCCAATCAGAGCAGCCATGCAGGATGTTGCTCACTGGCAGTTACTCTAAGTAGGTGCCAAACGCTGTAGACTGATCCCTGGAAAAGAGATTATTTTCCAGCACTTCTTCCCTTCCCCAGCTAATAGAATCATAGAATAATTTGGGTTGGAAGGGACCTTAAAGATCATCTAGATCCAACCCCCTTGCGTTGGCAGGGACACCTCCCACCAGCCCAGGCTCCTCCAAGCCCCATCCAACCTGCCCTTCAACACCCCCAGGGATGGGGCAGCCACAGCTTCCCTGGGCAACCTGGGCCAGGGTCTCACCATCCTCACAGGAAAGAATTTCCTCCTAATGTCTAATCTAAATTCATGCTCTTTCAGTTTGAAAGTGTGTCCCCTCATCCTATCATTCCATGTCCTTGTCCCAAGCCCCTCCCCAGCTTTCCTGGAGCCCCTTCAGGCACTGGAAGGTGCTCTAAGGTCTCTCTGGAGCCTTCTCTTCTCCAGGCTGAACATCCCAACTCTCCCAGCCTGTCTCCAGAGCAGAGCTGCTCCAGCATCTTTGTGGCCTCCTTTGGACTCACTCCAACAATTCCATGTCTTTCTTGTGGTGTGGGCTCCAGAATTGGACACAGCACTGCAGGTGGGGTCTCACGAGAGCAGAGTAGGGGGGAAGAATCCCCTCCCTTGACATGCTTAAAGTACTCAGAATCATAATTTACAGCAATATTGCATGCAACAAGCACCTGGTCATCACAACTTTGCCTTTAGCAGTTATTTAATTCAGATAAAATTATAATTGTTTTGTGTGAAGAGATTTTTCTGCAGTTACTGCAGTCTGAATACTAAGAACTACTTCAGTGAGGACCAAGTTGTCTTCATTTTAATTTCCTACAAAGTTCTTAAATACAAAACCTATTAGTTTATCCCTGAAGTATTTTCATCATGCAAATACCTGTCTCTAAACAGACATGATAAGTAAATAAGTATATACTGTTTCTTTCAGGGATGCACAGGGAGTTTGCCAAGTGCTGTGGAATTCTTCTGGCTCAAAGGACTAATGTAAGCAGGGTATAAGTCATCCTAGCAGGACTGGAAGTTACTACCTTTGAAATACATAGCACGTATTTCTCTCCCTGGTTTCTACACTTGTTTGGCTCTTTGCCTGAGCAATTTCGATTTCATTTGCTTGGCCACTGGAGGGCTCTCCTAATTCTCCATTACTGCAAAAGAAACTGTTGAGAGAGTTTAAAACACATGACAGAAGGATATCTCTTAATAATGACCTAATTACAAAACCAACCACAGCCAAACCCAGGAGAGTGCACTGCTTCATCCAAAGGTCTGCATATGGATAAAGTGCATTTTACTGTCCCTTCTTTCAACAGCAAAATTGTCACTACAAGAAGAAATTCATTTCACAGAAGAGAAAATTTCCTTTTCCACACAAGATGATCAACTGCACAGGAGACCACGGGTCTGAGATGGCCAGCAAAGTCTGGCCTCATCATCCAGTCCTCCCCACACCACATCATTTCACTCTGAAATCACTGCACAACCCCATTTATTTTTCAAGTAAGTTTGCTTTCAGACCCTTGACATCTGATTTCCAACTTATTTCTCTACCTTGAGACCAATTTCCCTGGCGGGTTCAATTTGCTCCTGAGGGAAACAATGATGAGTCAATCATCTTGTCCCTTTCAGCTGAATGCTGCTCCCTTGGAAAGAGGAGATCATGGAAGGCTTTCCATTCCCCTGTAGGAAGAGACATGTCCACACTGCTGTGAACACTTACAGGATATTGCCAGTGGAGAATTTCTGACAAAATGTTTCTTTTCTCCTGTTTTTGTTGATGAAAAGGACTGAGTTAAAGCTAAATTGTCCTGGAAACAGAACTGTTTGTTAGGTCTTTTCTCAGGGCGGTGCTTCCAGTTCCAAAACAAGACACAGGTAGCTTAGACCATTCCAGAAAAATAATTTGGCATGGGCTTTCATTGGCAATGAGGGAAAGTCAGTTGTAGGGCCCTGTTTCACTCAGTTTTGCCCCATACCTATGTTACTCCCCACTCAGCCAAACTCTTATGCTTATACTGAATCAAATTTTCTTTTGCCTTTTCTTTGATCCCACTAAAATGAACTTTATTTATATGCAGAGAACACAGCAGCTTTCACAGGCCTCAAAGGAAGATGTCACAGAATCACAGGATGGTCTGGGTTGGAAGGGACCTCAAAAGCTCATCTAGTCCAACCCCCCTGCCAGAGCAGGGTCCCCTAGAGTAGGTCACACAGGAACACATCCAGGTGGGTTTTGAATGTCTCCAGAGAAGGAGGCTCCACAACCTCATGTCCACCTTCCCGAGGACACCAGCTTGAATAAACAGGCTTGACTGTGACAACTTTATCCCAGCTCCTTTCAGATACTCTAACACCTATCATAATGAATAGATGGATTTTCTTGGCCTCTGAAACCCTGCTTCTCTCTTTGAATATAAGATGAGCTAGTTGGGCTGCAACACCTTAGGGGTCAGTTAAATTACACCTTAATAAGTTGATCTGAATTCCATGGGATTTCTAGTTTGCCAGGTGACAGAAGATGTGGACAGAAGAAGTGTAAAATACAAAGCAGTTTACATGAGTTTCCTAGACTTTTTTTAAAATTTGTAGTTTCTTGAATGAAATTATTGGTTGAGAACCTTACATTTTAGATTTCTAGCTTATCCCAAAGGCTTTTATGATACAGAATCATAGAATCCTAGAATGCCAGGTGAGAAGGGACCTCAAAGATCATCTGGTCCAACCTTTCTAGGCACTACTACAGTTGATACGAGGTGGCTCAGCCCCCTGTCAAGCTGAGACTTAAAACTCTCCAGTGGGGGGGAATCCACCACTTCCCTTGAGAGACTATTCCAATGTCTGACTCTCCTCATGGTGAAACATTTACCTCTTGTGTCCAATTGGAATCACCCCAGGAGCAACTTGTGCCCATGACCCCTTGTCTTTTCCATGTGACTCTTTGTAAACAGGGAGTCAGGGAGTCTCCAGTTTCTTGGGAGCCACCCTTTGAGTACTGGAACATGGTGATAAGGTCTCCCTGAAGCCTTCTCTTCTCAAGGCTGAACAAACCCAGTTTTCTCAGCCTCTCCTCATCTGGCAGATCCTCCAGTCCTCTGATCATCCTTGTGGCCCTTGTCTGGACCCTCTCCAGCCTGTTCCCATCCTTTTTGCAGAGCAGGGACCAAACCTGAACACGATACTCCAGTTTGACAAGTGCTGAGTAGAATGGGATGATGAGTTCTTGATCTCTGCTGGGGATGCCCTTGGTGATGTAGCCCAGCTACCTATAAGAGGAGCCTGAGGTGCCTGACTTCATTGCACTTGCCTACACTCTGCATATCTGAAATTAGGGGAGCTGAATTCTTTTGCCACCTCTGATTATAAGCAAACATAATTCCTTCAGCACAGTCTTGTGAGTTTAACATTAAAATTCCAGCCCCCGCTGAAATCAATAGCTGAGTGTCCCTCCACAACAAAAAAAAAAAAGCCATGAGTTTATTTGAAATAATTGGTTTTGTTATGGAGGTGAAAGAACATCCATTTTACCCTCTCCATATGAAAACTAATAAATTCCTCATAAGAAACTTCTGAGAACAAGAAGTAATTTGTACTTGCAAGAAGAAAACACCACTTCTTTTCAGAAAAATTGAACTTGTTTTTATGGATTATGTTCCCTAAAAGCCTTTGCCGGAGGCAAATTCTGTAGGAGATATAAACCAAGTAGTTAATAAAAGAATTGATAGATGGGCATTGCTCAGGCCAGATTTCCTCTGAGTTACAGATGACCTAGATGGGATCATTTGTTTCAATTTAATTGTCTATATAGTAGCTGTCAGTGCCAGAGAAATCTCTAGACTCCCTTAAAAGTCATGAGGGATCTAGTCAGTGCAGTCAGTGGACTCTATGGGATGTTTTTTGCCACTATAAAGAAGATTGTTAAATTGGGTCAGATAAATTGTCCTCTAAAATTCTCTTTCTTACCATTAACTCTAAAGGCAACCTGGGCTGACCTACTTGCTGGGACACGTCTG
>NW_009953184.1:652087-681418 GCF_000747805.2 Chaetura pelagica | reverse complement strand
CAGGCCTATCAAATCCTTCCTGTAAAATAAGCCTCAGTTTGTGGAGAGTTGAACACTCCCATTGGAGCTGTGCTTTTGTTTTAATTTTTGTACAGTTTTTTTCATTAAGATCTTTATTGTGACTACAGAAGAATCCTGTTTCTAATCACAACTACTTTAATGAATGATTTTCACCAATAGCACCAAGAGAAAAGTGAACAATGAATTAGAAATCACTTCCCTAGTTTTACTTGCACAGAATAGTTCAATCAGCATGATTTTGGCTTTTTAATCTCTAAAATGATCCATCCTTAAATTTGAGGTGTCCTATTTGGATAGGCCTTGACAAACCAGACAACAGAACCAGCTTTGCTCCAAGAGATCAAGTGCAGTTTTTAATATCATTGGTTTGTGTAGCTGTGTCCTGCTCTGCAAAATAACTGCCAGGGTCTTTGAAGCAGGATCTGCTCATGCAGATAATTAGCTACATTGCAGAAGAATTAGTGTTCTTCATAGGAATTTGCAAAGACCAAACTAAAATGATTTAACAACTGTTCATGCCCAACCCTGGGCACAGGCAAAATGAAAAGGTGTCTTGGATGCACCTTTAATGTGTTCAGTACCTGTAGCACTGAGTTACCACAGGCTTTGCACCCTCCACGTGAGACTGACCTTTCTGGGATTTGCTTTAAATTTAGGATTAATTGAATTTGGAAACAAAGCTGCCTCATGCTACAACCCAACTCAGTAAAACACACTGTGGGAAAGCTGAAGCAATAGGTGTCTTCTTGAGATTTGGCTAAACCTGAGGCAGCTGGACCTGTACTGTCTGTTTCTGCACTGGGTGCTCAATGGCCATGACTGCACTTGCTGACTTCACAAATTCATCATCTGTGACCAAGCACACAGGAGGCTGCAAGAAACTAACCAGCCAAACAACAGCACCAAAAAACCTGATTTTCCCCCATTTTTTGGACCCAGCAGGAGGCAGACTGCTCAGAACTCAGCATTCAGCAGGGCTGGAGAAACTACCTTGTTCATACAAAGCACTCAGAAAACATCCAGCTACTGCAGAGTGCTGAGTTTGGGGGTTTTCTACTGAATATGTTCCATTTGCATAGAAAATAGATGTTCATTTTTCAGGGTTCACACTTCTAGTGTTAACACAGCCCATCAGTCTGGAACAGATGGAAATTTAATTATTCTGTTTCTATGATCATTCTAGAAATGCATTTGCTGCTTTCCTGAACCGAACCCCATCGTTTTTCAAAACAGCATTTTTATTGGGTATTTACTATTCACTTGATGAGAGAAACACTAAAAAATTGCAGGCCAAAGGCTACAAAAAGACAATGTTTACAATACCTTAATAGCACTGAAATCAGTGTAAGCAGAGAAAAGGCCTGACTGTACAAACAAGTGGGCTAGAATTAATCTCACCTCATTTCAGGCATCCACAGCAAGTTTTATCCCAATTCAAGTGAGAAAATTTCTGAATTTACTCAGACAAGACTCTCTTTTCATTTTCTGATTAGGCACATCTTAAATAAATTAGTTTGAAGGATGTTTGTTTCATTTATGGATTTAACCTGCATTTTTTAATACATGGACTTTCCAAATGGCAAAATTTTTACCTTGTGAAAAAAAAGTTATGTTTATGTAAATCCAGATATTATTTTTTTTTCCTCTGGAAGGAACTGTTGAAAATTAAACACATTGCTAAAGTCAAAATCTGTAAGATTTGGAGTTAAAGGAACACTGAAGGAAAACATTCAGCCTGTTCTAAATGGTATCAGGTGTCAGCTCTGGGATGTGTCTAGACCAGAACTGGTGTCCTCCAGAGGGAACTCCACCACACCCCAGTGCCCAATGGATGCCTGGAAATGAAGAGCCCATCAGATTATTATTGATCCTCCCTGAGAGTTACCTGGTCTTCACTCCCTGTTTATACTCTCTCTGGAGTTGGCTGTCAACAGATGAGCCAACTAGTGAAAAATTTATGTGGTCAATCATGATAAGATTAGCACAGACTGAGAAATTCCCATCTCTTCTGAGACCTAAGAACCAACAGTTAGAATGGAAAGCAAACTGTTTTGCCTAAATCAGTTTTGGAATGTAAGAAAGTAAGAGAAGGAAGACAGGCCTTCTTAAAATGGGCTGTGATAACAAGTGCTTATCTGACTGTACCCTAAGTAAAATATCCTGCTGCTTCTCTTCTAGGCTAATGTTGTTTTGTTCTTTTCTTATTTCTTTCTTTTTTTAAAAAAATAAAAATATTATCATGTTAAGTGAGCTCTGTTTTCTCTTTTCTGAAGGTTTTAATACACTTGAAAGTAGTTTCCAAACTAGTTTCAAAATCTTATTAAGTAAAAATTTTCCTAAAGATAGAATTTGTTTTGTTCTCACTTAGACATCTACTAGCAATCAGGATTTTAAAGTGGATTTTTGATTTAAGTTTGTTTTTGCCTGTGGGAAATGTGAGATTATCAGTATCTTAAGAATTTGGGAACCTCTCACTACATTAGGGGAAAGAAAAGAAAAAGTGCATATTCACCCTACTAGCTTTAAATTGCTTTTCTGCTACTATGAGTTGTCCTTTTTAATCTAGGTCATACTTATAAATTAATTTACTAACTAGATCGTATTTTTGTGCTTCTTGACACTTTTCAAGAGGATCTGTTGTTAAATTCTCTGCCATTCTAACAATTACTAACAATACTGCTCTTCTACATGTACCAAAAGGTTTCAGATTTAAACTGTGACCAGTTAACAACAATGTAAGTTTTAAAAGCTTTGTTTATAAAACATAAATCTTGGTTGGAATATCCCATGATGATTACTTCTCCTTTAAGTCTTAAACATGAGCTTATGCAGAAATGGCAGCAGGAGAAGCAAATCTTAACATCTCCCAGATGTCCATCCCAGCCTTGATCTTAAGAGCAAAGCCCAGCTCTAGATTCTGCTCTGTCTCATCTCTAGCACTCTCATATTTCTAACAGCTCAGCAGGCTCAGGAAGATGAATAAGGACTCGTGGGGACTTCTAGACACCTGCAACTAGGAAGTTGTAGAGGAGGAGGATCTGTGAGTTCAAAGAAAAGGATGGAATGAGAAGTAGGATGTTCTATATCTCAGGAGCCTGTGGAAGAATCACACAGAATCACAGAACTACAGAGTCATCCTGGTTGGAAAAGACCTTGAAGATCATCAAGTCCAACCATAACCTAAATCCACCAGCCATAAGCTAAAGCTACCTGTTCAGTGCTTAAATTATGTCCCTAAGTACCACATCTATATTTCCTTTAAACACTTCCATGGATGGTGACCCCACCACCTCCCTGGGCAGCCTGTTCCGGTGCCCAATCACTCTTTCAGTAAATAAATTCTTTCTAACAGGGATAAAGAGAGAGAGAGTGGATGACGAGCCTGGAGAAGAGGTGAAAGGTACATCATCTGTCCATTCCCCAACTTCTCACCTCCTCCCTATGCAGTGAAATTTCCAGATTAGCACTGACTCTACCACTCTCTGCTCTCCATCAGGTAACAGCACAACCAAATGTCTTAATTTGCAAGGAGCAGCACATTTATTTCAGCACAGGCAATGACCATCACCCAATCTAGAGCACTGAAGCACAGCTCTCCAACACGGGCAGCAGCTGCCAAGTTCTGAGGGCCAGGAACTCCTATCTGCAAGCAGACACTGTCTGACAGCTACTCCTGATTTTAAATAAATAAATAAATAAATCAAGAGGAAAGCACTGGGAAGAAGGAAGTGAAACAACACTGACTTAAAATTACCCAACATGATAATACAACATGGGAAAGAAAATTGTTGCTTTCCCACACAGAGTCTCTGGCAGCACTTAGCTAATGGGACCACATCTCCTCTACCTCCTAGTCACTCAGCAAGAGACAAAGGGTAGTAATTGCAAAGCAGAACTGTTATTTGAATGATGTGTTGCAATCATGGGCCAAAGATCAAATTAAAACAAAATATTTTTAAAAATTGAAAATAAGAAATGTTTTACATTTGGCTTTGAAAATAAAAAAGAAAGCATAGGAGAAAAAAAGCTTGTGGAGAGGTATTTCACTACCTGAAACCAGAGGTGATGGAACTCCCAAGATGGAGCCTTGACAGCCACAGAAGCATGAGAAGCACTAATGAGATAAGAGTGTTTGGCCCACACTGCTGCTTGTGAGGCAGCAGAATTGAGTCTTTATGTTTGCACAGAGCATTTGATCCAACAGCAAATGAGCTACCAAGAACAGAGGGTAAAAGGTGAAGGAAAGCCCTGATTCCAGATGCACTGACATGAAGAGTAATTTAAAAAATGCTTAAAAATGTAGCACCTCTGAGGCTTATTAACAGACACTCTGAGACATTCCAGGAAGAAAAATGCTTTATATACCAAAGGCTGTCATGGTAGCAAGTCTAGCAGCATTTTTATCTCATATTAAACTCTGTAATAGCATGTGCTGAGGTGTTTGGCCACATCTCTCTCTGAGGCAAACCCCACAGTTGATGCCTTCTCAGGCTTTTTGCCTGCAACAGTTCACTGGGATCCTTCAGGACCAGAGCAACTCAACATATGTCTTTAACTCAAGTCACTTGGCCTGTGTTTCAGAGTTTTTTCATGTTTGAGAATTTCCAGCTACTGTTCAAATCCAACTTTGTAGCCCAGATGAAGGCAAGACTTCTGTAACTGTTGCCTTGCCCACATCAATATTCTTTTCCATGACAGTCTTGCCTCCATTGACCATTATTTAGTTAAGCTCATATATTTATCCAATAGACACATCAAAACCATGACATCTGAGAGCATCCATCAGCAGCATTTACACATCAATCAAGAGTGGTACACATGGAACAGATCAAGAGGACAGGCCATTTTTAATATGCTGATCATGTCACCCTTAATATTTTAAATACCATCAGGTCTTTTGTGGGCTCTGTGGCATAAAGATGTTTCTATAGCTTATAACTTGCCAGCCACTGTCAGTGTCACAATGACAAGTCTATACCCTGTTTTCTCTACATGAAAATATATAAGTAGTTATTAGAGAACTGGACACAGGGATGAGAGCTGAGACAGGAATCTCAAATCTACTTCCACCTTCCACTGTGATCTTGGGCAAGTTCTCTCCCTTGTGTTTCTAATAGGCACTAAATAATTATTCCTTGTGAACAACCCAGCACTTCCTTCCTCAAAATCATTACTTCTATTCCCTGGAACTTCACACCAGCCATTAAAATCCAGATTTAAACCCTGATTTTCCCAGGGAGTTACAACTGTGAGTTTCACCTTTGTGCCTCTGAGATTTCTGAAGAAGATCAAGAGAGAATATCAACACTTAAGAGCTCCAGCTAAAAGCAAGAGCAGTTACATCAATCAATTGGAAAGTTCTCATGTTGTTTGTGGGCTGGCAAGGCTACCATAGAATATTTAAAACTTTTGCAATGCAAAAATGTCAGCTGCTTACTTTTAATTGCCCTGTTTTTAGTACCAACTAAGTGCTACAGGCAGGCAGGAACGCCTCAAGTTCTAATATTCCTCCAGTGATTGGCTTTGAATTCCTGGCAAATCATTTAACTTCTCACCATATACAAAACAGATAAAAATAGCCTCTCTTCAATTTCCATGGATTCTGTAAGAATGTTTCTGCTATTAATTTTTTAAGTTTTAAACTATGGAAAGCTAACCAAAACATTCCTATTTGTTTTAACAATGGAAACATGAAGTAACTGAAAAGTATGGACTTCAAGTAAAATAATCCATAACAGTCAGGCCTCCTGAAATGAGTTTAAGAGTTGGAAAGTGCTATAAAATGTGCAGTGCAGGTCAAAAATCAAGTAACCTTTCCTTCTTTTATCTGTGGGCTATGGGAGTGCAGAAGAACAAAATAATAGACACAGTGTAATGCTTTCATATGTTTGTGGTTCCTCAAATAAAATGGACACATTGATTTTATTTTCTTATGGATGTTGATGAAATTCTAAAGCTATGATACAAAAATGGAAGGCATAATTGTTTCTATTGTGTGTGTTTCCACTGATGCCCCTGAGCTCTCTGTCTCCGATGAAAATGGTCTTATTGTGTAGGGGAGGGAAACAGAAGCCAAAAGTTTAATAACATATATGGCTATATTCATTTTTTATTTTGATTTAAAAAAAAACAACAAATTGCTTTTTAAAAGTACAAATACTGGGTGAATTTTTGTGTCATTAATCTCAGAGATTTGTAGCCTCACTAGCATAACCAGTGATTTTATAGTCACCCAGAAAACTGTATTGTTTATGCCAATAAGAACTTTACATTTGGATCTGAGAAGGCTTCATAAGAAATTAAGTAAAAGAAGGACAATGAAATCAACATGAGAGAACACCAGCCTGATCTGAGTGAATTGGGCAGTCTCACCCAAGCAGAAATGACAAGCACTTAAGGTGACAACTGAGGCATTTAAAACAGCATCTCCCCCTTCTGAAACTCAGTGTTTTTAAAGCCTCTAGGAGAAACAGAGGAAAAAATACAGCAGGCATCCTGCATAAATCATTGAGTTGATTTATCCATGAAAAAATGGAGATTTGTGCAAAGATTTAAATTATCTCACACAAGAGAACAGGATATATTTTTGTGGCAAGATGACAGCAAAAAACACCCATCCTACTCCAAAATCCTAGAACTCAAAGGCTTCAAAGTTCACCCAGCAGTTACTGGAAGAAGGAGAATTTCAGCATAATGACACTTTTAATTCTGAAAATAATTGGATATTTATACATTCATATGTATATGAAAAAACACACAACTGCCCAGATAAGAAGCCACCCATCTTAGCCAGAAATCTTGGTTTTAGCTCATTAATAGAAATTTCAAAGATCTGATGCCCACTGAAGTGTGGCTACACATTGAGGATTCATGTAAAGATTTCATACCCACGTTCATGGGGATGAACTGACGAGCAGTCTCCTTGAGCAGATGAATAATGAAATTAAAACTATCTCCCCTCTGACATTAAGTCTTTCCCCTTTATTTACACAGAAGGCAGAAAGTAATAGTCTTCCACATGCTGCTAAATTACCTCAGGGATACTTTCAAAGAAAGAGAAGGTTCTTAGGAGTATGATTAATTTCCTGTAACTCTAGATACTGCAAAGTAAACATCTGCAGCTGAGCAGGCCTTAGGCTGCCTCTATACCCAATTAAAAAATAAATAAATAGGCTTGTTTAAAAATACCAAAACAGCCTTATTAGTTCTAAATAAAGGTCCACCTACTACGTCCTCCTGTCTCCAACATTAGCCATAAGTGGATGCTTAGGGAATAATGCAGGAACAGGAGACACATAAGCACTTTCCCAGCCTCCATATTCATCTCAGAAGGTTTCTCTGGCATGCTAAACCTCCATGAATTTAACAGTATTAGCAGTCAACAGCTCAGCTTCTAAATACTTGTGTACCAGGAACATCTGCACAAGATGGAGTTACAAGAGGATGAAGACAGCCTTGCAGTGGTACAGATTCCTCTGTTCATTAGAGGGTTTCAGGAAGGACAAACAAACACACAAATAAGCTAGAAGAATTTTTACAGCTGTGCTATTTAGTCATGAAATGCAATTCCTGTAGCACATGAATGGAACTGAGATACAACAGTATTTATACCTTTAGGGATCTGTTTCTCATTTGCCTCTCTCCAAGCTATGGGTATGTGCACTTGAAATATTTGCATCCACAATCTTTTTGTCTAATATATTTATGCACACTGGTAGTATTATGCAGTGGAGGTATTGTAAAGATACAGAGGGAAGTGGTTGAACAGTTCAGCTCCAAGTGGCTTACATAAACTGTACTAATATTTTCCATTCTTTTATTTTTATACAGCCAGCTTCCACACTTTGGCAGTTTAATGAGTGAGATGAATGCCTGGAGGGGGAAAGAAATTTCATAGTTCTTCTTTTGTAATGGAACAAGAAAGGTGAACAATATAGAGCTGGAGTTTACAAGTCAGCTTTGCATTTTGACTAGCTTTAGTGCTTAATTATTTTTTCATCTATGGGACTATAAAATAAGATGTTCCCACCTGAAGGTTGGAGGCCAAGGCAAATCAGTTCCATGCATAACATTGTTTGTTCAGAAAAGGCTGATCAAGTGATGCAGCTGAGAGCTAAAAAAGGAGGGATGAGCTGCCAGCTGCAACTTTACAATAAATAATTTATGAAGCTGATCTATCTCTGATCCATCATCTGTGTTCACATTCTAGTGCACAGTAGGCCATGACAGCATCTGGGGGTATGAAGCATCCTACCTCTTTCTCTTCCTCAGACCATCCACTGGATTCTCCAACAGCTTTGAGCACACCTTCAGCATCCTAACAGGAGAGGGTCACTCTCTTATTTTGCTTTCAGTAGACACCAGTGAAGGAAGGCAGTGCTGGCAGGTGTGGTTTTACACACAGGTGCCTAAGACACACAGAGTTTACAGTTACACCTTCACAGAGAAATGGATGGAGCCCAGGCTCACCTTCCTCTGTCTATATGGTGAGTGTGGCTCTTAGTGTGGCTCAGGAACACACCTCCAAAAGAAGCATAGAAACAGGTCTTACGAGGAGACGTTGAGGGAGCTGGGGCTGTTCAGCCTAGAGAAAAGGAGGAGACCTCATTGCTCTCTGTAGCTACCTGAAAGGAGGTTGTAGTGAGGTGGGTGTTGGCCTCTTCTCCCTAGTGACTAGTGATAGGACAAGAGGAAATGGGGTCAAATTGTGCCAGGGGAGGTTCAGATTGGGTGTTAGGAAAAAAATCTTCACAGAAAGAGTGGTGAGGCATTGGAACAGGCTGCCCAGGGAGGTGGTGGAGTCACCATCCCTGGAAGTGTTAAAAAAATGGGTAGACGTGGTGATGAGGGAGATGATTTAGTGGGTATAGGGCTGACAGTTGGACTCAATGATCTTCAAGGTCTTTTCCAACCTTAATGATTCTATGATTCTACCAGTGTTGTCAAAACCAGGGAGACATGGCAAGACAACTATTGCTTGTCAACAAGAGCACATCTCAATGCTCATTCCTAAACTGGAGATCCAACTCAGTCATAGGGTCTTAAGGGCTTGAGCATTTTCTTCAAACCAGAAACAATGACAAATATATTCCCATTCTAGCCCATCTCTCCTATTTCCAAAAAAATAGTTCTCTTCCAGCACTATATATTTTAGACATTGTCATGGTTTGACTCAGGATGGGCAATTAAACCAATGACAAGACCAGGTTGTAGTATCACTATCATTATGTGGGTTTCCTCTCTGAATTGGCCACAATCTTATTTCACTGCTTGAAGGGCTTATCAACCCACAAACCTAGAAAGCTGATTTAAGGGGCAGAAGGTGTTCTCATTCAGACCAGCTTCAGTGACGTGATTCCGTGTTGAACAGAAAGTCACTCCATCTGTTTAGTAGGACTTGACACAATGTGATGTTCTACAGAGGATATTTTTATCTGCCAAGTGCACAAAAAATTACAGCTAATTTAGAAACCACATTCAGCAAAGGGAATGCATTGTGCCAACTGTATAAATTGAAAGATTTGAGCATATTTGATTAAGTGTGGCACTGTGACAGTCATTGCTGAGAGTGCTGAGAACATGTCATGCAGAAGTGACAGACCCAGGATCGAGCTGTGTCACTCTTCTGATATATGAAAGAAAACTCAACAGGACACTCTCACTGTAACATGTCTTTGTTTATGAGCTGTTCTTGTCTTATTGACACTCATCTAAAATGTTGCATTGTTCACTTTTCCCTCTCCTTACTCCTCACAGCATCCCAGGCTGGCAGCATGGAACCACCATGGCAATGCCATCAGGTTGATCACTCTAAATGCTTCTAGTATCTAACAGGATACTAAACTGACTTCATGCCACCAGCAGCCTTCTTCTCTAGTCTTCCCTCAGACCCACATACCCAACATCTTAGTCACTCCAGACAGATGTGCTACAGATTCTCAGTCAGTTCAGAGCTAATGCCATTGAGAAGCTGTTTTGATGAAGATGTTCAGAGAGATGGGACTTTCCTGTATAATGTAAAGTCTGAGGAAACAGACTAGTGGCATTAGGGGAGCTGGTGTTCCATCCTAAATCACTAGAACCACTTCTGGTATAGTCAGTGCCTCTTCTAAGCCAGGATCACTTAATTTGATAGTTTCCTGAGGTTCTGCAAAAGCACCATTCACGGGATCAAGGCTCTGGGACAACTTCTTAAAGAAATATTTTTCACATGCAGAATCACAGCACATGGCCAGACTAGAAACAATAGCTACTCATGTGAAAAAAAACCCACAACCCTCCAAAAAACCCCAAAACTATCTGGGTGATTCTCATCTCTCTAACATTTGAGCCCTTCACAGCCTCATTTACACAGCTTAAAGATTCTTTACTGTAAATTCTGGAAGAATTTGTCAGCCCCTGAACACCTAGGGGAAATGTGGGAACCTTTTGATATGTTGACATGTATCATTCATAAACCATTTGAAACAAAATAAAAAACCATAAACCAAACCAAACAGAACAAAAAACAAAGAAAAAATAAACAAAACAAAAACCATGAGAAATATTTTCTTTGTACACCAAACAGAAAGTAGAAGAGGGGCTTAGGGACATGGTTTAGGAGTGGACTTGGTAGTGGTAGGTTAATGGATGGACTCAATGATCTTAAGGGTCTTTTATAATCTAAATGATTCTGTGATTCTATGATCCTAAATAATAATCTCCAGAGGACCCCAAAACTTGTCGGACTGTCTACATAGTTTCTTAGTGCATGAAAGCTTTTCCATATCCTCAGCTTGGAACTGCACCAGACTTAAGAAATGAAACTTCAAATTATAAAGGCCAGTAGACAGCACTAGAAATTGTGCAGTGACATCCAACACGGTCAGCTTTATTTTGGGAAGTACAAGAGCTGCCTGGTATGTCATTTGAGGCAGTGGGAAAGTAAACCAACATTATCACCTCTATTTAAAGTGTTATTGCAACATCTGAAAATAGGAAGCACTAGGAAGAGTGCCTGGGTCTAGCTCAAGCTTTGATCACTCAAACGCTGATGCTCAAGGTTAACTTTATGCCTGTGAGCAGTAACTGGATTGTGTGGGTGTAATGAAAGCAGATTCCTGAGTGCCCCACAGGCAGCTGTAGGACAGGGTGTGTAGCTCCAGCCAGCAGGCTGACACCAAGAGTGCAGAGCACACGTATAAAAAATGAAGAGCTCATCCAAGTCTCGTTATAAATGGAAGCGCTTGTGGAAGTGACCTGCTGGGAAAATCAGAAGGGAAACAGTGAGAATTGCTGCCATGTCATCACAGTGGAGGGATATTTAGAGATGTGATGAAGCCAAATCTTGTTTCCAAGAAACAGAATAGTGTAATGTACAGAAATAAATAACCCCTGGAGCAATGGGTGCCTCACCTTCGTGGTTTGGGATAGAAAGGAAGTTATCAAATGGGCTATTCTGTCAGGAAACTTCCCACTACTAAAAGAACGATTGATTGACATTGACTACTGAAAATTAACAAGTCTGCCATGCAAAATTTACAGCCTGTGTGTACTCAGCAGCAGGGGCAGGAAGGCAAAATATTAATGAAATTTTGTTGGTGGCCAAAGCATTTGAGATTAAAGCACCTTTTCAGAGATGCTGAACATGCATTTGAGCTGTAAAGGTGGATTTAACTCCCATGTTGCTGACTACATGTCCTGTGGCCTTCAATTTGCAGATTTCTATGAAAATTTTTGTGGAAGTGCCTCTATGGGGATGTCCAGGTTGAGCTGAACATCTAGTTCCACTCACATAGTTCGTCTAATGTAGTCATTGTAAATTTAAGGAAGGATTCAGATGGCCACACATAGGCACCTAGTTCCTCTGAATCCATGAGACCTCCAGGAACAGTGCAGTGACCCCTGAGCACTTCCAATTTCAGCTGTTAGCTTTTGCTTTGAAACTCCAGGTTCATTCCCATCTGCCTGCTTCACAGAGGTGACCTCCACACATGCATTAAGCAGAAATAAGCCAGTCAAGCTTGTATGAGCAGCAAATCAGGACAGTGGTACTATGAACAGCACACAAAGCCATGGCATTTACACATGAAGCTCTTGTTATGTTAATGGCGTATCTAAATGAACCTGGCATCTGTCTTCCCAAGTAACCATTGCATGTGATGGAGCCCTGCTTTCCTGGAGATGGCTTAATACCTCCCTGCCACTGGGAAGTAGTAAATTAATTCCCTGTTTTGCTTTGCTTGTGTACACAGCTTTTGCTTTACCTATTGAAATGTCTTTATCTCAACACACAAGTTTTCTTACTTTTACTGTTCTGATTCTTTTCCTCATCCTACTGGGGGAGAGTGAGCAACTGGCTCTGTGGTACTTGCTTGCCTACCAAGTTTATACCAAAACAAACAGGTTCAACCAGGAGTGATAAAAGGAGATTTATACCTTCCCAGTTTTGTATTATTGTAAATGCTGGAGAAACCTCTAGTATAAGACAGTGTCCCAGCAGCAGAGGAAATTCTGGCAATCTTCAAGTGATGTCAGGTGAGCTGAAGACCTGACTAGCATCTTTAAGGAGCCCCGTGTTGGAATCCATCCCTGGATACATTCCTCCCACACCTACCAACATCTTTCTCAAACCAGAGCATCCTCAGAGACTTGAGAAAACAACATCAGAGTAGTAAAAGCCAGAATTTGTGCAGGTAGAATCCTGCATCACTCATGACCAGGAGGTTTATGCCGTTTCTGTGAGACAAGAGTCTTTCACCACTCTAAAAGGTGACCAGAACAAGGGTAAGGCATCAACCTCCAACTCCAGGGGATCCAGTCACGATGGAAAACAAATCAGTTTCCCTTTCAATGGATCCCAAGACTTCACAAAATGAAATTCATGACATCTGATTTACTGTCTCTCCCTTCCTGGGTTGTCTGAAAAACCTTAAATACCATAAATGCAAATTACAACCTTCAAAGGAACTGAAGGGTAAGAGAGAGAAGGAAAAGAGAGAATGTAATTCTTTTACTGATACAATCAGCACAGTAGCACTGCCCATCCACCTTCTGGTTCCTTATTTTGACAAAAATTCTATTTTCAGATGAATCCTCTTTTGAAAAGGCCTTAAAGATTGGGTGGCAAAACATGTCAATAGACCAAGGAGTGGGATCAAAAGATTTCCATGGAGAGCAAAAGTGAGTAGGACTAGATGTAAGTCAAGACCCTTAGTGTCTATTTGAAACATACAAGATGGGAAAGTCCAAAGGATGTGAAGGGAAGAATGAAAAAGCCCATAGAATATCAGTGTGAACTGAGGAGCCACTTCATCTGAGTTCCTATAACAATTCAAGCTATAACTCAGTGCACATATCATACAGATATATAAGAAGAATCACATTCATCCAGTCACCCTGAATATTACTGTAATTCAGCCAAACCATATCAGGAGATTACAACATCAGGAAAATCTTCATCTGAGTCTCTGTAAAAAAATCCTGCCATTTCAATCAATTACTCTTATACACACACACACAAAGGTAATAATTAAATAGAAGTCTTCTTCAGGTCCACAAATAAAAACACACATTCCCATAAAGCTCAAAAGCTGCACCCAAATAATTATGACAGTATCACCCAGGGATTTTTCAAGGAAACAATGCCAAGAAGTGAGAGTTAAATTGCTTTCCACCTCTGAAGAAGTGTTGCTTGGTTTCAATCACTTCAGATGGAATTCACAATGTCATTCACTCAGCAATTCAGTGAAATTACACATACATTATACTCTCAAAAGCATTTTATGCCATCTGTTTGGGATACTTAGTGTGAATATATTTGGAGGGTGAAGTTAGTAATTATAGGGGGAGGAAATTAACATATTACACTAATTAACAGCATCTTCTGGAAAAGAGACAAGGAAGATAACTGATTACAAAACCTTAATGTTTACTGTTCCTCCAGCTATAAATAAAGACTGTTTGATATGGCTTTCCTTGGAGGCTTTTGTTGATTTTTTCCCTCTAAAAGATGTTCTCTGCTCTGTGTCAAAGAGTGTGAGCCAGAGAAAAGACTCAGACATTACAGACTCCATGGTCTGGTTCTATACATCCATGTTGCTGCTTTATGGAGCACACTGGTTTTTCAATGGGACACATCTTTACTGCTGTGAGGATTCAAAATGAGGGATGCACAAAGCTCACCTGATTTTGGGCATCACTGACACCTTACAAAAGTGCAATGGAAGAGAGGTTTCAGTGGCTTCTATCTTCCCTTTTCATACTAAAACGCTGCTATAGTAGTTGCACTCAGCCTGAGAAGACATGCTGTGTTCATGCTCAAACCAGGACAATGCATTATGCACATAGCCCAGAAAATTATTTTTTCTCAATAATAGAGAAGTGAATTGTTTGCCAGCTGCTAAGACAGCCTGGTGAGAAATTTGTTTGGGTTTTTTTCTTTATTTTTTAGCAATAGAAGCTCTGGACAAGGAAAAAATACATTATGAATGAATGGCAAGTTTTACAATAATATTTACAAAACACCCAAAAGGTAAAGAAAACCTGAAAGGTCTGTCCAAAGTGATGGAAGACTTCACAGAATCTCATCTGTCTTTCCTTTGTTTCCAGGAGATGGTCATTACATATTAAAATACATAGAGGCAAATGAGGCAAATGAGGCAAATGCCATATGAAGCAAAGTTGCTCCCTGGAACACAATGACACAAGTTGCAGATCTCAGGCTAGATTGATAATACAGGTCAACACATCCATTAATATGCAAATTAAGAGGCAGTTAAGGCAACACAACTTTCAGCCTTTCAGTCTGATCAGCTTATTGAGACCAGCTTATTGTCCTTAAGGAACTGATAAAGTAAAACGCAATTGATCTGATATATTATAAAGAAAGATTTTTTTCCTTCCTTGAGCCTCATTTTCTTTGTCATTTCTCAGGGATGGAGAACTGGATGAATGATAATATGATTATTACTATTATGAGGTATTTTAAACTCTTCCCTCCATGAAGATTTCCCAGGGGAAAAGAGAAAAGGAAAGAAGCAAACTTACTCTTTCCCTCAGTAGCATCACCCATTGCAGCACAACCCCCCAGTCAGACTGCAGGGGGGTTGTTCTGACTGTGCTTCTCCCACTTCTGAAGCAAAACTGGATCCAGTTTCACATCTCTTACAGTATCTTTTTGTGCATTTTAGCCAAGAATCAATGTTTTGCCCTGCTTTCAAAACCTGGTTTGAGGAGAGCCAAGGCACCATATTCCCACCAGTCCTTCCTGCTGTCTGCCTTTTAGTGAGCTTCATATTCCCTTTCCTCCACTGCCAGTGCCCCTAAGTGTCCCTGCCCTACCTCTCTGTCAGAAAAGTCTTCTGTCCAAACCAAAAAAGTTACAGGCAGGTTTTGGAGACTTGATGGTGGAATCAGGAAACAGAAATAGTAAAGTTTAGTGGTTAAACATACTTTGTTCTGACATAAAGTACTGATGTTTTTCACAACTCCACTGATCTGGCTGAAATGATCCAAGGTTCACCCCCAGCTTATATGAGCTGTCAGTCTGGCCAGAGCACCCCAGTTTCTACAGTGAATGGCACACAAGGGCTGGATTTTACCAGCACATCAATTTGTCTTTGCCTGCCCAGCCTGCGTGTCCCAGCTGCACTTGGAGAAATGCAGACAGCCTTTGGCAGTGAGTCTGGAGCAGTCTGGATACAGATACTTCAACTGTACTAACCTTCAACTATCCTATCAGCTGGTGAGACTACTCAGCTTAACAGAATAATTATGAAAAAGTACTGTCATTATTGCGTCTCCTGAAGCTCTCTCCAGGTATGCAAAATTCAAAGTTGTCTTTCTGTGTCACACCACTGTACCTTGCTGCCAGTGAAAGCCCAGGCCCACTATGTTTGTCTCAGCAGCAAAAGATGTTCCTGAAGCAAGGCCACTTTGAAAACAGATCCTACAGTAACAAGAAACCAAAAAGAAATGGAGAAATACCTGTGACATTGGTGCGGGCTGACAAAGCTTCACAGTACTTTTCCAGCAGAACAGACCAGGGCAGGTTCACAGCAGATTCACAGTGGAGGGCTATCTGAATGAACAGACCAAAAGAAAACAATACAAACAGTAAAGCAGCAGCACAGAATAGATTTTCTTATTAATGAGTACAATAATCCCTAGCACGTTCATAGCAGTTCCTATATATAACTGGTTCAGGTACAGACAACCCATCATGATAGAGAAGATTTATGGTCATACTTGATTAGCTCTGTGACATCAAGTAGGGTTGTTTAACCCAGAGAATAGGAGACTGAGGGGAGAACTTAACACTCTCTACAACTGCCTTAAAGGAGGTTGTAAAGAGGTGGGGATCAGGCTGTTCAATGAAGTTACAAGTGATAGGACAAGAGGTAATGGCCTCAAGTTGCACCAGGGGACATTTAGATTGGATGTTAAGAAGAATTTAATCACTGGAAAGGTTGTCAAGCATTGGAGCAGGCTGCCCAGGGCAGTGGTGGAATCACCAACCCTGGAGGTATTTAAGAGTCATATAGATGTAATACCTAGGGACATGGTTTAGTTAAGAACTTGTCAGTGTTAGGCTGACAATTGGACTTGGTGATCTTTGCCAACTAAGTGGTTTAGTTAAGAACTTGTCAGTGTTAGGCTCACAATTGGACTTGGTGATCTTTGCCAACCAAGGTGATTCTGTGATTCTGTGACATTCACCTGACTCAATGTAGACATATACAAATGAATCACCTATTCTGGGAGCTAGCATTAACAAAGCTCAGTACACAGTTTATCTCACTTCAAAATAAGATGCCTAAACCAGAGGAAACAAATCACATCCCGTTAAAGATCATGTGCAGACTTTTTCAACTAACTTGTAAAGGTTACATGGGTGCTAGAGATCCTTACACGTGCAAGAGAGGCCACAGTTGGCAAAGGGCAATTCAGAAGGCTTGAAGAAAGTGCTTCCATTGATTGTATAGGAAAAGCAGGCACCCCTGTAAGGTGATCCCTCTCTCTTTTTAGCCAGTAAAAAACACACAAGTTTCTGATCCTCCACTGAAGGCAACTGCTGGTGGGAAGGAGAGCAGTAATATCAACATGGGGACTTGAGGAAAGCTGCAAGTTCAGTACAGGATAACAGTACATCTCCAAGTAAACTTCAGGAAATGTTACATTTAGAGTCGAATCCAAGGAATATGTTGTCATTTTCACACTCAGAAATGGCATTACTGAAGTGCCCACGGCAGACAGAAGAGAGAAGCCCACAGAACTGCACATCTCAAGAAACAGCTGAGCTGGAATACTGCTTGGAGCCAGAGATGCTCTTGAAAAGCCACTTAAGAAAGGCAGAACTAAATGTGGTGAGAAAATTCAGGAGTGACACATCAATGATAAAAACTATTGATGCGTTATGACTCTAATATAATACAGACAGCTTTTACTCAGGGAAACAACCATACTCCTTGAATGTTGATGTTACATTTCAACACCTTAAGATGTGTTAAGTGACTGCAGAACCCTTTTGATGTCACTGAATTCCTTGTCACTCAATAAGAAGGGGAGTAAATGATCATGACAATAGAATTCATCAGCAATGTTGGTCTCAAAAGAACAAATGTTTTTCATACAATGTTCTTTCTATCTATTTCTCACTTTGCTGTTATTTTACAAAACAGGAAGTCTTGAAGTACAAACCAGCCTTTCTCCAACTTCAGGAACAGGAAAGTGGTGGAGTCACAATCCCTGAAGGTATTTAAAAGCCATGTAGATGTGGTGCTTAGGGACATGGTAAAGTGGTGGGCTTGGCAGTGCTAAGTTAATGGTTGGACTTGATAATCTTAAAGGTCTTTTCCTACCAAAATGATTCCATTACTTCATTCTTTTCAAATTCTCCTCCAAGAAGGCTCAAACTCCTGCCTCACATAGCAAAGCCATCCAGGTTACTGACCATGCACGGTCAGGTCAAGGAGACAGAGAAAGGGAATGGCTCTGGTTCTGCAGCCAGTGCAGATGCCATCTTACAAGCCACAGAACTGCACCCAAGCCTGCTAGAAAGCAGACTATGTAGTGGTCATGTCTCTTGTCAGATCCAGTCTGAGTTGACACAGCAGAGGCATTTCTTCCCTTCTTTCCCTCCGCCCCTCTGCTGCCTCCCAGACCAAAGCACTATCTCACTTCAAAGAAGAAACTCGAGACATCTCCATGTCCTGTAAATAGGCTGCATGTTCAGCTGTCTGCTTCCTAAGATGATGGGAAAGAACAGACAGAGGTCAAGTTTAGCACAGTACGTGTAGGAACAAGAAAGGTTAAATGTCACATTTGCTTTAGGGTTAACTTAGGTTCATTTGGCCAGAGAGAAAAGCAGCTTCCACAGATGATGTTACTTTTGCTTTCATTTTCTCCCCACTAACTAGAGTGCACAGCTTTCCTCTGCGTGTGAGATACTTTTTAAAAACTATTTAAAGCAGACAAACCCTAAAAGCCTAAAAAACTCTCTTAAAAATAATAAACAACAGCAACCCCCACACACATTTAAGTAATGCAGAATTTGAAATATAAATAATTTGGCCTATGACTGTATATCTATTTTGAAATACTAGTTTCTTGGAGTAAGTAACACACTACTTTACTCAAACTCTATTTCTCTTAAGACAGCTCCTGTTCCACGACTTCTTCCCACCGAATGAGTTCTATGTGGTCTTGCATATTTACCTGAAACATGCACAGAAATGTCTATCTTGATTTCTCTGAGACACTGTGGACATTTATGAGCACTGAGCCAGAGATTAAGGAGATCAATCTTTTACTTCCTAAAGCAGGGGCACCAACTAATAGTCTGCAGGCCAGTTCTGACTCTTCACAACAATATATGGAGCCTCTGGCCAACTCCCTGTTCACATCTGAGAGGACTTTCAGAAAAGGAGTGGATAGTTCAAATGTGTCACTCTCTGTGCCTCTTATGACCATTTTGTTAGAACATTCCCCTTGGCCATGGTCACTGCTCTTCACTGATCCACAAGAGGTCCTCCTTTGTGTCAGAGGGCATGCAACTATTAGACACAATCAGAGGAACTCACTGTAAGATCATCTCTAAGTATGAGAAGGGCAGAGGAAAGGGGCAACAACCTAAGAGAGTAACATATTTTGTGCTCCTCTGCAAATGGAAGGGCTCCAATCTCAACATTTATTTACGCAGAATTTGTTGTCACACAAGTACTCTCATAAATCACTAACATGAAGTAATAAAAGCACATAAGCAAAATGATATGATAGATTAAACATGTCTCAGTGGATCCATATGGAGATTTCTGGGCATAGACAAGTATCTGACTCATCACAGTATTGCTTCCCTTCAGTTCCTACCAGAACTTGTGGTTATTTCATGCAAATTAGAGAGGACTCTGTGCTAATTGCTTTTAAAATTAAGTTTGAGTCCAGATTTGAAAGATTATTGTGTTCCACTAAGTAATGAGATAAATAGAGAGATATAAAACCCACAAATGAACACTGGTCCTGTAATTCACCTGCACTGGAGAGGCTGTTTTCTTCTCTCAAACATGCAAGAAGTGGCTCCATTAATACACGCAAGCCCCCAGAGCTGTGAGTAGGATCCTAAACTATCAAAAGAAGCATGGGGCTACCTCAGAGATGGAATGCACAGCATCTTGTTAGTGTCAACATCCATCAAGAAGAAGCAGCAGAGCAGATGAGGTCAGCACAACTGAAAACTGAAGGAAAGAGCTGAAGAGGAAAAGGATGACACATGACAGGGCAACATTTGGTGCCAGGATGAAGGAGGGAAGCTCAGGAGGCAGCAAATGCTGCCAGACATGGATAGATGGATATGCTCCGCTTTCCCATTCCCGCATAAGAATTCCCAGGTACCATATTCTACTTGTCCAATAAAAGCCAGCTTTTCAGAAAAGGCTGTTACACCCCCTTGCCCAGCATCTGCTGGTGGCATGCTAAACAAAAGCAGAGGTGCTGGCAGCTGGGACATGGTCTCAAAGCAACAGCACAGAATTTCTCTCTTTCAGAAAAATGTAGCACCTGGTACTCAGGAGGTCCTAGAGAAATCCATCCCTTGGAACTGTAACAGCATCTCATCACAAAGACACCAGCAGAAAAGCAGTGGGATTTATCTCAAATAGCTAAGACTTCAAAACAGGGAGAACAACAGCTGAGCTGGGCACCTGGGGATTCCTTTGCAGTTCAGGAAGAGAAGCAGGAATTGTTAGGTGCAGTTCATTGCTGTATTTTAAATCTTTAGGCTGAAATGAACCCATCCCTGATCTGCATTAGCTGGGCCTCACCCACTATAAGGACTGAGTAACTTAAATGAATCCTTTCTAAATATTCTTTAGGCACTACATACAAAAGGATAGGTAAATACATTCTCGGAGCTGGTGGCTACAGAAGACATGAACACATCATCACCTTATAAAATTAACTGGAGTTCTGCTATGTTCTTTATTTTACTGAGCAAGATGAAGTGACCTTCCAACATAAAAAAAATGTGTAGGTATTGAGTACAAAATGTGCTTAGTCCACAGCTGACAAGAGAAGGATCCCTCTCCTGTCTCCATTTCCACATAATGAAGTGTCAGCCTAAACTAGCTATATGTGCTCCTTACAAAGCCAAAGCACCATCCTCCCTGGAGCAGACATCTGCTGTGTTGCACGGATCATGTTAGGAGGATGTTTCTTCCTGCCCTTCATTGCCGTGAAGCAGCAGCTTCTCCCAGGGGTTTCTGGAAAACATCTGGGGAGTGCTGAGGCCTTAAGTTCTCATTTCAACTAAGTGTGTTCAATAAACACTCCTGGTTCAAAGGTAACCTTATTAAGTTAATATCTCCAAATGCACCATTTCCACCATGAGATGGAGCATTCACCTGAACGTTTGGGAAGGACTGTCTCAGAGCAGTGGTTCAATTACACACAAAACCTGTTAGCTTGTGTCCACAAAAGCTCACTTCAGGGCAACAGATGCCTCTAACTTCACCACAAAAATACAATCAGTGAGAGAACTCAATGCAGCAAAATCAAAGCAAACCCCACACTTCCTTGACAACGCCCAGGGGAGGTTCCAGGGCAGGTGGGCACCTGGCAAGATGTATGGAGGATACTTGCCATCACCAGTTCTTGTGTATGAAAACAGATGCTTTGGGAGAAACTCCAGGTATTCAGTGGAAGGCACTTAAAACAAATGCCAACATCCATCTAAGCAGTTCTTTCTCTCTAACAAGAGATGGTAATACATGGAAGAGTGAGGATACCCAGTTTATTTGCTGATTACAAATCACCTGAAGGAATCTGCAGAACAAGGAGAGTGAAGAATGCTACTTAAAGAGGAAGAGAACAGCCTAGGCAAGGAGGGGAAGGCAGCCTTTTCTGTGGCCAGAATGGATTTATATGCACTGCTGTGTGGTTACTTCATACACAAGATGTATGAAAAAGAGATGCTTATTAAAGGACAGTGCTACCAGAGTCAGCATGGTGGAAATACTTTGCTTGTCGAAGAACCAAAAAAGGTCAGTCCTCTGCTTCAACCATCTTTGGCCTTTCTCAACTCAGTAACTTAACTTTGCTAGTGCAGCAGCATTTGGCAGTGTACAATTGTTTGGCTCTTCTTCACCACAAAAATAATTTCCATTTGTGATAGAAGATCTAAATACAATTTTTCACAGGAACCCACAACACGAGCCAGCTACAATTACAGTAAATGGAAAGGCTGCTACACAGTTCAAGAAAAAACATCTCTTTTTCATGTAATCCTTCAGCTCTTTCAACTCTGTCATTACCTGTCTCTAATCCCAGTAGCTAGATAAATAGTGCCACTAGCTACTGAGCCCCAAGTGATCCAGGAGACATTGCCCTATGATCTTAGGCCAGCATGAATTCTGCAGCTCTTCCAGGAAGCCTGGAGAAAGCGAATATAATTCAGCATGGAATGGGAAGTGTGGGACAACAGGACAGACCTTTTTTATAAATCAGTCCTGCCAGTCTCCTGCCTCCCCTACAGAGGGGCTGTCTTGCAAAAGACAACAGGGAAAATCACTGTGATTCCTACATGGCATATGGAGTAGGGGCAGAAAGAATAGACCATTGTGTTAGCCAAGGTATAAGCCAAGATAAAACTCTGTGCATCTTGACAACAAACTTGATGACTGGCAATGACTTCTGGAAAAGGATGAAGATTCTGTAGCCTGGGGTCACAGAGATAAACCAAAACAATGGAAAGATGACAACTGAGAAATTTGCATCAAGGGCAACACCAGTCCTTTTCTGCTCCCTTAATTAGTAAGTAATAAGAGTCTGCAAAGGTACCAGTCAGGAAATCATTTATGACCTAGTCCCATGTCATCTATTAGTACAAATTAGTCTTAGAATCCTCTGTTTCTTAAGAGAGAGAGATCAACAGCTATCTAGATGGGTCGATGAGCCTGAATTCTCTCTTCTCCCCCAAAGGGGATGCCTTTTGGTAAGATTTGCTCCTCTGATTCTGTTGGATGTTTTTTTGTCTTTACGATCTTCACCCCAAATCTCTGCAGCCAGTGAATTTATCAACAGCTATCCAGAACTTGTCATAACTGTCACATCAATAAAACATCTTAACTTTGCTTTTAAACTGTCCCAGTGAAAGTCCTTTTTAGGGCTCTGAGGTGGACAAATTGTTTCAGGGAAAGTCTTTTGGTGGGACTCTAAAGTGGCAGCTTTGCAAAGGTGTCTCAGTGAAAGTCTTCTTTGGGACTGAGACAGGCAGGGGTTGCCCTTTCTACATGACAGGAAGTAGGGCCTCAGTTCAGCAAAGGAACACGTGCTCAGTTCTAAGCATGAAATTAAACTCATCCACTGAAAACCATGCATGTGCTAAATGCCTTTCTGAGCCACAGCACACAAAGCAGAACTGTTTGAGGCCACCCATGAGCTGGACTTGTCCCATGACATTGCTTTAGGCCCCGTAATTTCAGTGGAAGAAGAAATTGCTATAAAGGAACAACCCATCACTTCTTCTTTAAACATGTACTTTAGGAGGAGATGATTTATGCACTGCAGAAAAAACAATCAGGGCATCTAGAATAGCTCAAGATGAAAAGTCATGTTTACCCAAACAAATGCCTATATCTCAGCTAGTTCTCCCAGGCAAACTCTCATCTACCTGAACAGATCATTCACCCATCCATCATTATCACACTGTCACTGCACTTCAAGGCCTCCCTTCACAGGCTCTCCCAGTATTAGATCATCAAATGTGAGCTCCTAATCTTTGTTTTTCAGGTCTCTGCCAGCCTGCTCCCACCTAAAAAAAGTAAAAATCCATCTCCTATTCTGGATCAAGACTTTAATCAGCTGGTGATATTTGTTCTCACTGTCCATGGAATGCTGACAATGGTACCTCTGTATCCCCCATAAAAAGTTCCTTGGACCCAAGACTTCATGAGAGTTCATTGCTGATGACCAGTGCCACCTCACTGGCTCACTCTTCATTCTCTTTCTCTCCATCCATTGCTTCTTCTCTTGGGCTGGAGCTCACCATTAGTATTTGAAAAGCACATATCACGATGCAATTTAACTCCAAAACTGGAACAAGAGAAGGTCTAATAGCAACAGACTGTCACTACCTGAAGGGGAATTTCGGAGGAGTCAGTCTCTTCTCAGAAGTTGACAGTAAAAGGGAGAAGACGCAGGCGTTGCTCACAAGAGCAGCAAGGGAAAACCTCACAAGACATAAAGAAGAAATTATGCACCATGACAATGGCTGAGCTTTGGAAAAGGGTTCAGAGATTTTGTGAAATCTCCACCTTTGCAGGTTTTCACAACTGAACTGGATGAAGCCCTGAGCAACATCATCTGATTTTGGCCTTCCTTTGAGAAGGAGGCTGGACAAAAGACCTCTAGTAGTTCCTTCCAGTGTAGATTATTTTTTCATTCCTTGGTTCTAGGACATATAGCCCCTGTGGTAAACAGGGTAACAGATAACAGCTACTCCCAAACCCTTTCTGTTGGCAATGCTGTAATTAACAGTTTTCAGACTGTATCTTGAACAATAACCATCAGTCTAGAAATTTTGAGGGTTTTAAACTCATGTTTCTAAAATGTTGGCCTCTTTGCAAAATAGTAATTAAAATACTATGAAAAGGTATTTTGAAATTATTTTACTATTTAAAGATGGAATTTTCTTTCAAACATTTTTTTTTTTTTCTGTTCAAAAGAAATAAATACCTAAAATCTTATAAGACTTGAAAATATTCCTAAAAAGACACTTATTTTGAGAATGTAGGGGTTTGTTACACCTAGGAAGGTCCCTCAAGTTTAGGATGGACTAAATAGCTGATCTTGCAGTAGACAGGACATGAGGCAGGATGAGGAAAGATCTTCACTCCATCTGATTTGGAGCTCACCTACTTAAAATCCTGTCATGTGCTCTGAAACATCAGTATAACCTTGGCCTTCCTTTCTGCTTTGAAAGAGTAAATTGACAACAGAAGGAGCAGACTGGTCCCTGGATGCCCCAGCCTCTGAAATAGGGACACAGCAGGAGCCCAGCCCTCCTCTGAGTAGCCCTTGGGACTGAACTGAGAAAGCAAAAAGGTTTCACCTGTGATGAGCACACTAAGAAGTGCAGTCACTGGTGCTGGCTCACGGGCTGTCTCTCTGCTTCTGCTGGCATGAGCCTCCTGAAACCCAAGCTCTGTCTGGGCAGTGGGAGTCTGCTACTGCCACTCAAAGGGAATCAACACTTTAGTCCATGAGACTCCTGCTAGCAGAGGCTGGCTGGCAGCCCTGCAGGCAACCTGTTCAGACTCATCACCACACATCCTTTTATTCACTTTTGCCTTCTTCCCTCCTTCCTTTCCACTGAAAAAGCCACCCCTGCTAGAGGACTGCACTACCAAAATAAGGCAGCACAGAGATAAGAGCACTCAGAAAGCCTCCCACATCCCCAGGAACCTGGGTAACAGCAAGAGAGAACCCTCAGAGGCAGGTGGCTCCCTTCCAGTCCTCTGGCACTTCAGCTACAATTACCAGGGCAAGGGTTTAGCATTGCAGTGAGGACAACTAATGTATTTTAATCTCCATCTGCATTGCTCACTATTTACTTTCCTGGCATACACAACCCAGAGTGGGTAGTTACTCAGCCAGGATTAAGCAAAAGTTTATAGAGCTTTAATTAGTTTCATTTTCTTCCAGCCCTGCTGAAGAAGTACTTTTCAGCTCTTGAGGTACCAAATGGATTTTACTTCTTATTTAGTGAAAACAAGCTGTGTTTCTGTACCAACACATGCCGTTTAATTGATCCTTCCCACAGAAGGACAGCTTCCAAGTTCTCCACCCATTTAGCTCCACAATAGAGCTGTCAGTCTGGGGAACAGGACATGCACAGGCAGGAGAAGCAGGCTCCCAGCACCTGACCCTCAGTGCAGGCTCAGTTGCACAGCAAAAAGGTACTCGTGACCCAGAGGTCAGGACAGGACATCAACACCCATCTCTGTGAACTGTTTTCTGGGAATGCCACTGTCCCTGTCACAGCACTTCCCAAATGGCACAGCCCTTGTAAAGAGCAGGCAGAACTTCTGAGAGCCAACCCAAAAAATCCCAGACCCAGAGAAATCAGTATGAAAGCATGAAATGCTAAATAGCAAAGAACACTGCAGAGTGCATTGCACGGTTATCCCCACACTGGCAGCAGGATGGATGAAACTGGTGAAACTCAAGCAGCTGTTAACCTGAAGGACAGTACTTGTTAGCTGACTGATCACAATGGTAAATGACTAGTTCCTATTTGTCTTCTCTGGTAATAAGGACCATAGAAAAATGTAACCAACAGAACCAAATAAAACATAAAGATCTTTAACGAACATTTGCCAGCTGAAATCAAATATAGCTAATTTCAAAGCTAGTAAGGGGAAAAAAAAAGGCCTAGCAGTAAAATGAAGTAATTCTGTATAAAGAAATAGTTTGATAAAGCAAACCAGAAGGAAGGTTTTTTTTTTTATGAACAGAAAGATAAGGAGGACAATGTTTATGCAGTGCTCTCATACGTATCCCTGCACATCTACAGGAGGCAAAGAGGTGCCCTGGGGCTCGCTGGACAGCTCCAGGTTTACACCCAGGAAATGATGTTTGCATTTTAAGGGAAAACAGACTACATTTGGGATTAAAACTGGTGCAGGTTAAAAAAAATAAATACATGTGCATGATTGAGATTTGATCTGTTTCGATTTCTAGACACAGTAGAAAAGTAAATTCCTGCAGATATGTCATGTACTGGATAAAATTTGAATCTAAAGGAAACCAGCTTTTTCCCAAAGTCCCCTTCTTGGATTTGCTGTGCTGCAAACCCAAATGTAACAAACTAAAAAGGATCAAATCCAGCAGTGAGCATAGTTTGATTTAACTACCCCCATTTCCTCACCTCCTCCTCACTCAAATACCTGCAGAACTATTTAAAAATACTGAAATGTGCAAATGTTTTGTGGTTGGTTGTTTTGTTTTGTTTTGTTTTTAAAATGTGGTTTAATAATAAATAGGGGGGAATGAAAATAGAAAGAAAACAGATGCTTCAGAAGTTGATATTATCCACTGTCCTGTTTTTCCTATTGTGAATCCCTCAGCTCATCACATCACCAGCAGGATCCCAGAGTGATCTCTAACACAAAGGAAGCTGATATCACTGAATTCAGAGCAATGAAGAGTTTGCCTTAGAGGAAAATGCCTCCCTCGGGCACTCACTGAGAGCCCGGAGCAATGGGAGTACAGCACACTCCATCTACACTAATAAATCAAACAGTTCAAAGGTCTGTTTTAAGTACTTAATCATTTATACTGTTGAATTTTTAGAACAGTTCCTGGCCACATTTCTTGCCTCAAGCAACCCAGCAGTATCTCAGACAGTTCCCAGGAATGATCTGGGAGCCAGGCTGCACCATGGACCATTCTCAATGGGCAGTTTGCAGATGGTTGCCCCCATTCTAAAAGCTGAAGGAGCTTAATAACACGGGCACAAGCCACTCTCTGGCATTTGGCCTAAAGGCTGAAGAGCTGTCCTGGCAATCTTAATGTACCAGTAGGGATACAACCTATGAGACTGAAACTGAGTGAGGATCCACCTCTGGAAGAGCACACTCTGCAATGAGATCCCTGCACTGTCTTCCTCCACCAGCTCCAGAAAAGGCATGTGAGAAGCAGGGTGGGCACAACCACGCTCTGGTTTGCAATATGAAGGCCACAGAGTTTAGGGGATTTAATGACAATTTCTCTTCTGCTCTTGACAGTGTAATAATATGTAGGCAGATGCCTTATATGAACAAAAGCAAAAGGCTGCTTTCTTTGTAGCTAAGGAGAGCTATGAATGTCACTGAAATGTTTCATGGCAATACTACTAGTCAGCCAACATCACTAGTTCTTGTGCTCAACAACCTCCTTCAAACATCCAATAATTACCACAAGATGGCTACAGAATTAAATCCTGCCAAAGTACCACACCAGAAAAGGCTTTTCATGATGAGATGTTTATGCTGCATTAATTCACAATAAGACTGAGTTTTGGCAGTCTCAGACCAGGAGTATTATTTAACTTGTCACCACTGCCTGATACACTCAAACTGCTCTGGCTGTTTTAACAGCTTCAAGAGAGCATATGAACTCTAGCAAGTTTTGCTTTTGTTTTTGATGAATAAACCCCCTCCCTCCTCAAAATTACGTGAACTCAGCATGGTCTTGATGAGTCAAAATGTCAAAAGATTAATTTGCATTTGTTTTATGGTTTGTTTGTTTTTCACATTCAAGTACATGCATTTTCCAGTGTATCATATGTACAGAAACCCTTTAAGAGAACATAAATCTCAGAGCCTGCTGTGCAAGTCTTCACCCTTTTGCTGACCAGCCCTGTGAAATCTGACAGGTCATTTGCACCAGCCTTTTCATGATCTAATTCTGTACTAGAAAGCTGCCTCACTTCATAAGTGTTGCAAACCTGCAGTTCCCATAAAACACAATTGCTCAGCTGCTGTGAAAACTTAAGCTGCCTTAATCCCATAAGGGCCAGCTCCCAAAGCAGCTATGCTTTTTCTCAAACCCACAAATGTGAGCAGAGCCATTGACTTCGAGTCAACTTTCAAGTGTTTTCAAGTTAAACATGAACTTAAGAGCTTTGGATTTGGGCCAAAGTTTTAAAACGTTTCTCTTAAGCTTCTTGGTGCAAAGTTTCAGCCAGCTGCAAACAGGGAGACAGATTTACCAGCATCATTTGTGGATGAAAACAGAACCCAAAAGAACAGGAAAAAGCTCAGCTTTTGATACAACTGGAGCAAGAAGAGTTGTGCCATACATGAGGCTGAAAATTGTCTTCCAACACATCATTTCCACATAGCACACAAGAGTCTCCTCTCAGCTACAATTATGCTGCATCCAAACAAGCTCCTCCAACAAGCACTCTCAGAATACACTCAGAGCACACATTTCTCTCAGGCTAAATGCATTTTATGGAAACTTGACATTTTGACTCTCAATCTGTTCTGTTTTCTTTTCTTTAAGGCAGCTCATTTTGTTTTTAAAGCAGCAATGCAATGATTAACATTTGCAGGAATAATTGAATTTCAGAGTTACAGGAGAACTGGAAAACTGTCCATAGATTGTAACTACAAGGGAATTGTGTGACATTTTTTTATTCATTGAAAAAAGAATTCATCTGGCAGCTCTTGGTACCTGGTCACCTCATTGGAATGAAGTCCTGCTCTCTAAACATAAACTGAAATCTTTTGATGGACCAAAAGAAATCAATAAGGGAAAACACAGCCTGAGAGAGAAAAAGCCTGAGAAACAAAGATTTAGGAAGAACTGGTTTGGGATTGAAAAAACCAAGTGTGTAGATCCATGGCAGTCTGGTCCCATGGGTACTGATCTCTGACTGGGGGGGAAAAAAGGGAATTGGAAGAGCTGAGAAAATGTTGTCTTCTAAAAAGGCACTGCAGAACCTAGGTTAAAACTTTGCTTGCCTTGGTAGTGTTTTGCTTTCCCAGCCCTGACTCCCATCTCTGTCATTGGAAATTAGATGGAGAGGGGGGAAAAAACACACACACACACAAAGAACATAAGGAAATAGAGCAGATGCTCTTTATCTCAGGTAATGTTAGAAGGTGGGTCGGTGATACCCTAGGCCAGGAGGATCACTGCCACTTTTTTTTTCAAGGGAGTAGCTTTTAGAGGCTGTGCAGGAGACCCACACCCCTCCCTGCTTCATCCCTCCCGTCGCTTTGCAAGGACCACTTGCCACCCTTCAAAACCAGCGCTTGAAACAAACGAGCCACCAAAAAAAAAAACCCC
>NW_009953184.1:644668-651333 GCF_000747805.2 Chaetura pelagica | reverse complement strand
CAGCCCCAAGCCCCTTGCCCAAGGGATGGATGGGGGTACCGCGGGGTCTCCTTCCCTGGAAACCCCCAGAAATAACGGGGATCCTTCCCCGCCCGCCCCACCCCTGCTGTTGGGGGTTTGCTTTTCCTCCTGGGTTTCCCAAAAAAAAGAAGAGGGATTTTCCCCCTGCCTGGGTTCTAAGGTGAGGTGGGCAACCCTTGGAAAAAACCAGGTGCCTCCACAAGCCTCCAGGAGCAGTAAAAAATCCTTCACCACCACCCCCTCCTGCCAAGCGTGGGGTGCAACGTTAACCCCCTTGCCCACCAACTCTCAGGAGCAGTGGGTTTCCCCGGCTGCCCCGGCACAAAGTGAGTTCTGGATGCCCTACAAGGCTCAGAAGGAAAGAGGAATCCTCCCTGGCACTATGTGTGATGTGGACCCCCTGCCAGACCTCCAGGAGTAAGGGGACAACCACCCCAGGCCTAGATGCAACGTTGCTACGGGCAGTGAGAAGCTCCACCTCAAAGGTAATGAGGAAAAAGTCTCCAGTTTTCCTGGGTACCTCAAGGGCAAAAGAGTTCCAGCCTGTTGGTAACCAAATTCACCAGCACAGCTTTCTCCCCAAACCTCCTAGCCTGTGGGGCATCTCTTTTGCTATTCACCACTTGCAGTGGGAAGCCTTTCCTTCCCTAGCACCAAGCCTTGTAAGACTCCCCAGCAGTGTCATTCCCAGTCTCAGCTGGGAATGTAACACCCTCCTATCCAGGCAACCCAAAAGCAGCCCGTGTGCCTGCTTCTTGTGCACTTTGAAACAACACTGCTCTTCTCATCTATGGATACTTGCCAGGATGGATCCCTGTGCAAGCAAAGGCCAAACAAAGCCACCTCCTCTCTTCATGCCATGCACACAATGGCACACTTCCCCAGGGGGCTTCTGGCCCTCTGCTCTCTTGCCCTGGGATGGCTGTTGGAGCTGAGGGAATTGGAGTCTGACAGATTTGGACACCCAACCCTATCGGGGCCCATAAACTCCTGGCCCTATCAGAGACTAATTACTCCCTGCCTCCTGGACCCAGCTAGACCTCTCCATACAATGGATGCATTTGTGGTGTTGTTAGACTGTGGGCATCAGGCCAAGCCCTGGTCTTCCCAGTGCCAGCAGTGAGCCTAATAAGATTATTTCTCCTCTGCTCCATCCCATCTGCTCAGAGGACAGCCAGCTGTGCTGTGAATCACAGTCAGTACCTGCCCACAGCTGTGGCTGGGACTGTCCCCAAGAGCCCAGCTGTGTCCTGAGGCAAACAGGCCTCAATCAGAACTCTGGAGCAGGAGCAGACATGACCTGGTCCTTCCCAGACCAGCTGCTGGTTTTCCACAGAGAGCCCATTACCTCTGAGGAGCAAAGCCTGCCCCAGTCACCTGTTCCCAATGGTCTCCTGTCATGGATCTAGTGCCTTTTCCTCCCTGAGGCACTGCCTTTCCACCACACTCCTTCTTGTTTCTTGTTTGTTGTTTTTTTTTTTAATCAAAGTATATTGGTATAAAGGTCAGGGTGGCACAGGGGAAGAAGCCCAGATAGGTTGTCAGGATTTGCAAGAACTTAGCAAGCCTTAATTAGAAGTCCTAAGACATCTGTCTTTGGGGCTTTGCAGAAGTATTTTGCCTTTTGTCATTTGCTCAGAAAATCACATGCAGGAATCCCATGTGAATATCACATCAAGGAGTTGGATACTAGTCCACACACTGGTGGACCTGAAACCTTTCTAACATACTGGCAAAAAGTTTTCACAAAGCAGCACTATTTTCTCTTCTCCTCTGGTTATTCAATGGCTTGAATGCATTTAAATATTTAGGCTTGCCTAGTTTTTCCTCCTGCCAGTTGCACACCAACATTTGTTTCCTTGTATTATTAAAAGAAAACAAAACCATAACCCAAAGTTGCATGCTTCCAATTAATATGAATGCTTTCATGAAAATGCAAAAGGAGGAATAAATCCAGCACAATTTTTTATTGCATTTAAACATCCACCTCCAGGACTGGAAACTCACACGCAACAGGATTACATGAACTCATGAGAACTGGTAAAGGAAGCCTGAAGCTGCATGTGCACAGGCATGGGTCAACTGCCCTGGATCCAGAAAGGTTTTCCAGCATGCTGCTCCATGGCTCTCTGTTATGATTTATCTGTGTTTATTGCACTGCCCAGAACTGGAGCCTCATAATATTAAAAGTTGTATTGAAACAGAACAAAACAACCCCTATCTAAGGATTAAACAAATCATTCCCTCAGTCTTGTTTCTAGGGCTTTTCTCCTTATTGCTGATAGAAAAGTCCAACCAAAGCTTTTTGTTGACTGGGTTACTTGTAAGGTCATTCCCCTTCAGATTCCCTTGTGTTCTTTAAGGGCTGAACTCATGTTGCAGCTTTTCCTTCCATCTTTATGGGCCTGGGACTCTTCTCCTGGTCATCTCCTTTTACAAAGTTTGTAGGATAGCTCATCATAGTGTCTGGCTTTAGGGGTGAAATTGGTCAAAGAGTTAAAAAGGAGGCAGAGAGGCAAATACAGATGCAGATATATGCACATACTTACTTATGCATGTGAATATGGCATATGAAACACGAAACAAAGTCCCATGAGACACTATGCAGACATTTAGGAATGCGAGAGAATGTGATAATTCTGATCAGTTGGATGGACTGAGTCTCCATATGGGATCATGACACGGATCCAATTGTTCACTTCTTACCCAAATGGCTTTCAGATATTGCTTGCAACGATGCCCATACAAGGATGGCTCTTTCTTGCTTGTTTGGTAGTGGGTTTTTTTACTTTTTCAAGCTCCCAGAAGGACTTAGACAGAGTCACCTCTAAGCTTGTAAGTATTCCCATTGCTCTCAGTAGTGAAACTGTAAAGAAACAACTCCTTGCTGGAGGAAGGACCTGGCCAGCTCTTGGTGTAACATCTAACACAGTAAGGTCCTTGTCATGTCTTGAACCCTGAAGAATTTCTACAATACCACTAAGTTTCTACAATACAACTTGATAAACAGTTCTGCTAATAATCACAAATATCACACAAGACATAAAGACTGAATCAGGTGCCAGCTTTGTCTCTCTGAAATGTTGGATGACCTCTCAGAGAAATGAGATGTCTTTCATTTAGAGTTTAGGGAACAACCAGAAAATATCATGTATGTTTTTCAGGTGAGATTCAGAGCCCTCTTCTATGGACGTGTTACCAGCAGAGCAATGGCAGGGGTGACATGACTGGACTGCTCATGGGGCACAATGGGTTTAAAGCAATAGGTCAGTTTACTGGGGCTGAACTCCAGCTGCTGCATCTGTCCTATGAGTAACTTGAATGAACACACTGTGTCTCCTCTTGAAGTTGAGCTTGGACTGAAACAGCTTTGGGATCTGGAAGAGATGAGTATGTGGTGATCACAGACATATGGCTGGATGCAAAGTGGTGCTTGCACTTTTTGCAAGACCTTCAGAAACTCAAACGTTCAAACAGCTCATGTTCAGTTTCTGACCTCGTCTCAGCCTCCACCTGTGCCCTTTCTACACTCAGTGCAAAATGTAGGTTTTATTTCTAGTGTGAGCAATCAAATAATGCAGGCTTTTGGGGAAGGTGGGTAAGTGGGACTGGGTCCCTATTAGGGACCTCAGATAGGTTTAAGGTCTGTTGTTCAGGATCTGAGTGGATCCAATTTTAAGTGTGTACCAGATGTTTATTCATCCCCTAAGCTAAGAAAGTCAAACTCCTTCCAGAGATGTTGTGACAGTTCAGAACAGCTACAAATTTCTGAAAGTGTTGTGCTGTCCTGTTCCCTTTTGACTGCATCAGTTTCAGCTCTGTTTCAAAGAGGCAGATGAATTGATCTCAGTAAGCCCTACCTGAAAAAGGTCAGGCTGGGAAAGGGAATGGGAAGAGTCCCCCCTGCTTCTTGCAGATTGAGTGAATACCATAGGAAAAAGAGCACATGATGACATTTGAAACCAGAACAATGTCTGCAAGGTTGGCTAGTTAGCTGGAGGGCTCTTGTTAATAATGAATGTAGTGGTTTCCTGAAATAATGGTGGCTCAGGGTTGGTGACAAGCACAGCTCAGGGTTACAGAAATCAGTCTGACCCAGCAGAGGCACATCGGTTCTTCCTCTTCAGTAAGCTAGTCCTTGCAATCACACTGGAGTCAGGAATGTAAGTAGGATGGAGGAGAAAATGGTGATATTTAAAGAAAGTTCCATTGTTTGAAATGGTTCCTAATGGCAAAGTCTCTGGGGTGTAGTATAAACCTTGGGATTGGGGGGAGAGGAGGAAAATGAAGTGGAAGCATCACCCCTGCTGCATAAAATAGATTTGCTGGCTTTCTTTACCGTGGAATTCATGTGGACACTGTATTCTCATGGAATAACACAAGGCTTTTCCTTGAGACAGTATCCTCAGCTTAGTGTTTTGCACATCCTATTGCCAAGGCAATGCAACCAGCTTGCCTCTTCCCTAGAGCCCCACAAACCTAGGCCAGCACCAAGCCTGGTAAGGGCTGGGTGACTTGCTCTGCTGGCTGCAGGCACTGCCAGAGGCTCTTCTTCCCTGCCTGGCTGCAGGACAGCAAAGCTGCCACATCAGGAAATAATGATCTGGGTGCCCTTGCAGTCACTTTCAGGTGCCTTGCTCCAGCTGACAGGCAGACCATGAAGGACAACTGGCAGCCTGGACACCATTGCTTTGAGAGGTCCTAAATTTCCCTGGCAAAGCAATTTCAGAGACAGATTTCCTGTCAGAACAAGGAGGCATGGAGCCTCCTTTGAGCCCAGGACACTCCTGAAGGGAATACAAAGGCAATGCACCCCAGCAAGGGACAAGGGGAGGGAGAAGAACCCACTGCAGACCACAGCTGTTAAATTATCATTCCTACTAGGCTGTTCTGTCCTTGCCTTGTGACTGTAGACATCAATGTCCAGCAGACATCTCATGCAAAATTTTGGGGGCATTGACTGTAGAACAAGACTTTTTCCTTCATCTTTCTCTAGGTGAAAAAGTACCTGGGTCATTGCACTCCCAGCTGGTCTGTGTTATATGTGATGGGAGGGCAGCTGGACAAGACAAACGTGGAGTGATGCTTCCATCATCCAGAGATCTGTGGCATGTACTTCTTGATGCATCTACCTTTGCATTTCATGTCCCAAGGTGTCTTCCTCCCATGGTTTCCTTCGTTATCCAAGAAATGATTCCTATGCCTCACCAGAAGGATAAGTTTTTTCCTTTTTGCATGGATCACTTAAAGGAGGGACTATTGATTACAATAATGATAACATAGATACAGATCCTAATTAGGAAATCATTAGTTGCACTTGTTTGGCCAATCCATACTTATCTAAGCACCCAAACCACTATAAATCTGGGCCATGGTTGCAACACCTTCAGTAGGACTTTAATATATGGTTAAATGAATTATTAGGAAATGTTTCCCTTTAGAAATGGAGAAGGAGGAAAGTGTGTCCTGAGAGCAACTACCTAATTTGACTTCAGAAGGTCAAGCCACACTGATACCCTCTGAGCAGATCTGACATTTTGATGGATCCTAGGTATGATTTGATTATTTCCAAATGACTTTGAAGTTACTTCTGTTGTAGCTAATCTTGGATTTTCATATGTCTGATTTAGCCTCTCTTTTCCCTTTTTTCTTTTTTTTTGGTCAGAGATACCTTCTGCATTTTGCATTTAGATTGCAGCATTAACCTGTATTCTACCATGGTGATGTTGAAAGGGATCTGGCACTAGACAGAATATGAAGATTGACACCCACACTTCCTGCATCCAACTTTAATCCATTTATAGCATTTAAATCTGACTCTTTTTTTTTTTTTTTTTTTTTTTTCTATTTAAGTGCTTTCTGCAGGATGCAGTTTTCAGTGCTGCTTCCTAAATTTTAAGTTTTCCCACTTCACAGGCAATGCCTTCAAACAATGTTCATTCTCCAAGGGGTTATTTTTACATCAGCAGTCTTAAAGAAAGACAAATAACAAAGCTTGAGAGCCAAACCCCCAGTCCTTCTAACTTGAAGTTATTTCATGGGTTACTGTTCAGGCCTCAATAGTAATAATTTCTTGTAATACTTTTGAGAACATACAGCATACAAATGAGACACTTACTTGTTTCCAAAGAGATTCATATAAATCTTATTGTTCTCATCTCACATTTTTCATTTCTCTTTGGATCTTTCTGATTCAATTTATCTGTCTGGATTTTTGTTTTCTGCAAGATATGTATCTGGTTCAAATAATTTTTTCATCTCCAGCTTTCCGTGTCACCTTTAATGCTATTGTAACTTTCATACTGAACTGAGGCTTTGCCACCCAATCAAGTCCTGCAGCTTAAATAGGTTACTATGGACAGGACTTCTCCTGTGGGCTGAGAAAAATAAATAGAATTGCCTCCATATTTTAGTGACTCAGTTACAGAATCACGGAATCTTAGGGGTTGGAAGGGAACTCGAAAGACCATCCAGTCCAACCCCCCTGCCAGAACAGGGGCACCCAGAGCACATCACACAGGAACGTGTCCAGGCAGGTTCTGAATGTGTCCAGAGAAGGAGACTCCACAGCCTCTCTGGGCAGCCTGTCCCAGGGCTCTGTCACTCTCACAGGAAAGAAGTTCTTCCTGATATTCACATGGAAC
>NW_009953184.1:631138-644574 GCF_000747805.2 Chaetura pelagica | reverse complement strand
CTCTTTCAAGCAGTTCCCTGTCCTTCTTGAGCTGTGGGGCCCAGAACTGGACACAATATTCCAGATGCAGTCTCACCAATGCAGAATAGAGGGGGAGGAGAACCTCTCTTGACCTACCAACCACACCCTTTCTAATGCACCCCAGGATGCCATTGGCCTTCTTGGCCACAAGGGCACATTGCTGGCTCATGCTCATCCTCCTGTCTACCAGGACCCCCAGGTCCCTTTCTCCTACACTGCTGTCGAGCAGGTATTCCCCCAGTTAAAACTAAGAGGTACTTTTCTCTCTACTGGGGATATTTCTTTGGGGTTCTCTCTCTCTGTCCCACTGGCTGTTACGGAGTAGATCTCCTTTAACTAGAGTGAGGCACCTTGCACACATGGAGACATCAAAACACAGCTTGTCTTCATATTTGTACTGAATCCCACACTGCATGTCAGCTGAACCTTGTTTTCACAGTTTGCATATTCCCAGCCCATCACAAGTCTGAGGGAAACAGCCAAATTCAGGTGCTTAGCCTCTCTTTGCTGCTGATGGAGTGTGCACACAGGGCAGGTGACTGCAGCCAGAACATGGTAATTCCATTAGGTTTTCACTGATTTCCCTCCATTTCAGTCTGTCACTTCTGTCAAGCTTCATCCTTGCCTTTGAGAGCTTCCTTACTGAAGGGCAGTTATACCAGATGAAGTTTTGAGAGGACCCTTCCCTTGAGCAGGCTCTGAATTCTTTGAGGTCTCAATTATTTCAGGAGCTGAGTTGTCAGCACCTTCAGGCCCCAGAACTCCCAAGTCATTTTACTATTTTCTCACAGCACCACACTCAGTATGGCAAGAATTTCCTTAGAAAAACTTGTTGCCAATGCAATGTTTGTTTCATTTCTTACCATCATCTGACAACACTGCTCCTTTAGCTTTTGCAGTGAAATATTTGAAAATCACTTCTTTTTTCTTCTTTATTTTTTTCCCCAAGAACTGTTTGCAGGCTCTCTGGGAGCTCACAGCAGAGCAAACAAACAAGCAAAAAAATGCTCATGGTATTTCTTGACATAGTTGCCTGACCCTGTCAGCTGCAGTGGAGGAGCCCCTAAAATTTGACTCAGGAGTTGGCAGGTAAATGAATCAGAAGCAGTTTTACAAATATTCCTGTGTCACTCACATCACTCATACTCCAGTTCTACACTCTGTAGCTGTGTGGATTTTAGTGAAGTAACACTAGAGGCCCACACAAGAGAACCAGGCTGAGGGAGTCAAAGAATATATAAAACAGGGATTTGCTACATGCATTTCCCTGGAATTCAGCTGCCAACACAATTTCTGCCTTTTCATCTGTGTAGCCCAGTAGAGCTGTGTCATCCCTGAAGAAAAGCATCACTCTTTTCCCAGGCATAACTGCCTTCTATTTTGGATTGTGCTTGCTGCATTTTTTCCATTCTGGGTGCCTAAAGTTAGCCACTTGAAGCCATATTGGCCAGGGAAGCATATGCATTTGTGTATAAGGACTAGCTTTTCTTCAGTGAGCCAAATATCCATGCACAGTATGTTTAGAAGTAGGTATCTCTGGGAGTTGGGACTCTCAGACTGAACACATAATGATAAAAATTATCCTGGAGTTACTGAATGTGAACACAGATTTTGCTTTTGCAACAGTTGCATTATTATATAAATTGCACACAAAAACCTTGCTGCCAAGAAGCTGGCAGTAAAAACAAACAAATTACTTATATTCTGTTAGGAAACAAAACCAAGGGAATTGTACATAATGTTTTTGTGGGTTTTTTTTTTTGTTTGCTTGCTTGTTGTTGAGTGTTTTCATTTTATTTCTTGCCCTTCAGCCATCTCAGTTTTGCTGGTTACTGGAGTGAGCAACAGTACAATACTCGATTTGGGAAACAATAGGTCTAGAAATTATGCTGATAAATAGAAATAAATGTAAGCAGACAGCCTGTATGCTAAGCATAAGTTCCTGTTAACATTTCAGCCTCTGCATAAGACATTCATAACATGTCCAGTATGGGACACTGAACTTTGAAAAAAGGACATAGGAAATGAGACATTGATTCTTAGGAAATTTTCTGGCTTGACAAACTGCCATCATAGGTAGGACTGGGCTGAATAAAAGTCATTATTTGTTGTGTACCTACAGAGCATCTGGTTTCTGCACTCTCCCTTTATAGTCATTGGACATCTAATCAATACAGTCAGAGAAGTCCAGCTTCCCAACACCCTAAACTCAATGTCTACAGCCAGTCTGTTGAATCACATCCCAGTTCAGTTCCTTCCCTTGACTATGAAAGGGGCTGAGAGAAGTGAGCTCAGATGGTAACTACTGCACTGTAGGTAACTGAAGTTAGGTGAGATGAACCCCATCCAGTCTTTCATGAGAGAAGTTTTATTGCTTGCTATATACTTAGCTGTTCATCATTGCCACAGTGTACATTTACAGTACCTGAAGATCTGGTCCAACACCCTTAAACCACTACTGAGAGTCATCATCTTTAGGTATGAGACTATTTGATTTCTGACACCCTTTTTGTTCACAGCCATTAACTGGTGCCACCTTTAGCAATAATTTGCTGTGATGAACATCTGTCTTCCAGAATCTGAATCAATGCTGCATGTGTTGTCTCATTTTACATGAGAGCTCTTACAAGCAGGAGAGCTGTAGGACCCTTTCCATCATTCATGTTAATTCACTCCTAAATATTTCAGCAATCAGCTACAGCACGTTCAAATTTGATGGCTTCGGGTATGAATTTTTACAGAGCAGTGCTTCAAGCACTCAATCAGTCTCAAATTAAAATACATGTTGGCAGGCTCACTGTGGCTCAGCCAAGATTGCTTGTCTTCATTTCCTTTAGTCCTTCTGACCATCAGTCCTAATCCCTTTCCACACGAGTTTTTTCCATCAGATGTCTTTGTCTCCAACAGCCTCCATTTTCACTAGGAGTCATTTTGGGGTGTTCACAACTTATTTTACAAAGAAATACTGGTCTTGCTCATGCTGCCTTAGGATAGTTTAACCTTTTCCAGGCTAGATATCAGATGTCAGAATTGAAAACTCCCACCTGAAGAGTCAGATGAAGCTAGCAGTGGATCCTCCAGAGTCCAGGCTGTGAAAATAATCAGTAAAATGATTTGGCTTTTTGGGGTCCACATACTTCATTACTAGCTCTACCCTGATGTTTCCATGGACACTGCAGAGAGGCTGGCAAAGTGGGTGGACAGAGCCTGGAGATTACCAAGGGAAACATCTCGTCAAAATGTAAAGGTGTTCCTGTAAAATTCCAACATGCTATTCATCTTAGCAGAGATTAAACTACCAAATCACTTACAGAAATTTCCTCCCAGCTCTTTAGAGCAGATAAAAGATTTTTATGCTGGTTGCTCACCACTCTGCAGTTCTTAACCTTTTTTTCACCCATCGAGTCTAGTTCGCTAAGCCAGCCAGTACTGAGCTGCTGTCTCATCTGAAAACTCTCCTTTGTACAGCAACATTTCTATTCTAGATCATTTGTGGAGAGAAACTGAGCCATCAAAGCCCTGTCTTCCTCTAGTGTGTCTGGGCTTTGCAGATCTCAAGCTGAAAATCACAGAAATCATAGAATGTCTTGGGTTAGAAGGGATCTCTAAAGGTCATCTAGTCCAACAATAAGCAGGGACGTCTCCAGCTGGAGCAGATTGCTCAGAGCCCCATCAAGCCTGACCTTGAATATCTCCAGGGAGCATAAGCAAATGGTAATCACTCTCTCCACAACCACTTTTTCCTTCTCTGCGCCTTTATCTATCACTCTGTAAAATTAGTAGTGGGCTCAGATTTGGATCACGGGGCTTTCAGCATCACATCCCAGGCCTCCACCACAGCAGCTCAAGGTAAGGAGCTAGAAAAAGCAGTCGGCTCACCAGATGCCTGAAACTAGGGCAGCAAACACAATTAGAAAATGTGTTCACTCTAGGAAAAACGGCACAGCATTCAATGTTTACAAACAAATGAAACACCAGAACACAACAACACACTGCTTGGTTCTGGAAGCAATGCAACAGGACTTGTTGCTTGCTCAGAGACTGATCCATTTCCCTTTGCACTGTGTCTCCTTTCTCCTTTTCCAGAACTGTCATTCTCTACCATAGACACCAGACTGTAAAAAGGACAGAGATTTTCTCAAAGTAGAGCACTGAATTGCAACATGTTCCTATCAATGACTTTCTCCATCTCTTTTTTGAAGGCAAACTTGAAGAATATACTGTCTACCTGGCAATGGAAGGGAAGCCTGGCCTTGTGTATTCTTGACAGGGTGCTGAGCCATGTCATATAAACTACAGTAGTACCTAGAAAGGTTGGACCAGATGATCCTTGAGGTCCCTTCCAGCCTGGCATTCTATAATTTTATGATTCTAAGTGGAGAATTAACATCTTTGGGTTTTCATCTTCCAGCCATAAAGTGGGAAGGAAAAGAACCAGCTCTACTGGCAAAACCTTCATGAACAGAAGGTTCTCATTCAAAGTCTTGCTGAAGTGTCAGTGAAAGCAGCTAATTCTACTATTAAGATATACAAAAGAGTGAGTTCTAGCAGAAAAGGGATGCATAACTTCATGCTTACTTATCAGAAAACTGGCAATAAAGAATTTATTTTTTGCTCAGAAATTGTGTTCCCTGGGTATTGGCTCCTTATCAATTAAAGCTGCATTACACACTGAGATGTGAAAGGGAAAATATTGTTAGGGCTATTGCAAGTTACACTCTACTGAAAAGAGAGGTAGTGAGCTTGAGCTAAAGACACCTGCAGTTTAAATGCTTATGGGTGTGTGATTTCTGTCTTGTTTGTCTTTTTTATGTGGAAATCAAGCAAGACACTCTCTTTCCAGATAAGCTGATGAGAGCAATTGACTGAAACTTGAGCTTTATAGGAAAAAAACCACAAGTTATAGGGTGTGAATGCCTGAAAATTTATGTATAAAATGCTTCTCTTCATTTTGAAGAACAGTTACAGAAGGTATTTAACAGGCTTAACAAAGGCTTTATTCATTCTCATTGGAAATCTTTGAAACAGTATGTGAAGCATGTAAGGAAGGACAGAATAATATTTAGCACATCTCTTCTGATCCAAATTGGAAAGAGCTCTAGTGTATTCTACATTATTTAAGGGAAAGAAAGTCAGAGTTTTTATCAGTGCTACTGTAACTAATCTATTTAAAGAATAAGCTTTGGGATTTTCCATACCTTACTGGACAAGTTCTTGAGCCTGAACTTGAAGTCAGCCCTACTTTGAGCAGCAGTTAGACCAGACATCTCCAGAGGTTTCTTCCATGAATCTGTATTTCATTGCCATTTAATTTACTAACAGAGGCAGCATTTTTCCTTTGGGAAAAATCTTGGGACATCTCCTCAGGGGGGAAAAGATGAAACTTAGTTACCATCAGGAGATGTCATTGTCAGGTTATGCTTTGTCTATGTGATTTATGCTGGGAGCAAGATACTGCTCAGATGTGCTGCATGTCCTGCTACCTCAAATAGCTGGACTTGCTTTCCACATACCTCCTTGGCAAGGATGGAATCAACCAAATGCAATCAGGAGAAGGCTGAATGAGTCAATAGTCTGATCTCATGAATAAAATTGTGGAGAAGATAAACAGAGTCCACAGGGCCACAGAATGAACAAACAGACAGAAATACTTTTATTGAAAGAAAGGAAAAAAGCATTTATGGCACATGGAGTTTTCCACAGCTGAGTGGCTCTCCCCAGAGCACTGCCTGCTTTAGAAGATTTATCCTCTTTTCTGGCACAGGACCATCCCTGCCATCTAAATAACTTCTGTAGTGGAGTTCTGAATCACGTTCCTCTATTTGAAGCAGCGATCAGGATTAAAACAAAGACAGCAGGCTTTAGTCTAGTGAGCTCAGTGAGGAATTCCTTCACAGAATGACTCTAGGCTACAGAAGTAAAGCTTAAAAACAAGAAAAGGCAACCTTAAATACACCTGACATCTGCCTCTTGTTAATCTGCTGGTGAGCTGGCAAGTGCAGCAGATGAGCCATCTCAGCAATACCTCTGCCCTGAGGTGCTGGCGTCAAGAAGGGTCCATTTTTGGCAGCATGTTTCTCAGGGACTCTGAGCAATATTTGGGAACACCCCTTTCTCCTTCCTCTGTTCATTAAAGGAGACTCATCATGCTAATGGGTGACTGTCAGGATACAAATGGTAGATTATCTCCAATTTGCCAGGCATTAGGATATAATACTGTGCATTCTCACACTATGCTGGTCTTTCTGTGGGGAAGGTCATTGATTTGCAGCCTCCTCTAACCGTTCTCTATCCATAACCTATGAGGCTTTCCAGGATGATGTGTAGTTCCCACAATAATCCAATGCTAAGTAAGTATCAGATATCCTGATTGTTGAATTCAAACACAAACCCAAAGATAAAATAGAGGAAATAGAGCCTCAGTCTTCTGGCTTGGGCAAGGCCACGAGAGCCAGGAATTCAAATCTCACACGTTCCACTGCTGACATGTTGTGTTTTAAATCAAGACTTCTCTTCTTTGCTTTCCCTACATGTAAAGATGGAAGGACCCAGAATGTTTTTGTGGTTGCCATAAAACGCAGCATCAGTGTGCAAAGCATTGAGCATGTGGTGTTTATATTAACAAGGAGTATTTTTGTGCTTGGGTGGCAGCTGCCCCCCAGTGCCTGGTGGGTGTCCTGGTTACTGAGTTTATTGGAAGTGAACTAAAGGCAGCTCTCCCCGTGTCTCAACCGTGTAACAATGCAATTCTGAAAGCACTGGATGTGGCTTCTAACTTCACCTGCCCTGTGGACAGAACCGTGAAACAAGACGTGCCATGGGGGGCAGCTTCTTGCTTTTTCTTCCAGCCTTCCCAGGGAACATTTGCCATTTCCTGCATTCTTATGGCAAATAAGTTACAGTAACCACTGCGAGTCAGGACCACTGGCATGAGGTCACCAGGATTAATATAACCAAGTAATCCAATCTTAATGAGGTTTAAAAAGGAGCTTGACGGAAGTTCAAAAGACCTTACTTAGATGTATGGCTTGTCTGTGATTACTGAAGCATGCAAAGAATGTTATTAATAGGTCTGCAGCCTTTGGATTAATTTCATGTAGCAACAGGCAGTGGTGTTTAAAGTAAGTGGGAACTTCAATGGCAAACATGTTGATAAACTATCCAGGAGCTTGAGGAAGCACAGCAGTGGAAAATGGAGTAGGCTAATGTGTTGAGTAAACAGTTGTATCTGAGATTCATCCTTCAAGCAGATCTATTCCACTCACCTCAGTTCCACAAACCTCCCCAAGTAAACACATACTCTCTTTCCAGACCTGCAGTCTGAAATGATGTACCTGGCTCCTCAGCTGTGAGAAGGCATAAATGATGATAGAAAAAAACCTGACTGCGCTGAACAGCAAGTGCAGATGCCACTGGAGTCCTGGGGAGGTTTCTGTGAGCAGAGCAGTGACCCCAAGGTTAAAGCCTCCTTGAATTGCAGTGTTGTCAGGCATCACAGACTATATAACTGCATAGCAATGGCTGTGTCTCATCTAAACAAAGGGCTGTCTAGCTCCATTTCATGGGCTGGGGCTGTATGGCTGCCATCAAAATGGGACAGACAGTGCTTTCCTGGAGTATTTACCCAGCCTCTGGCAATTTCTGTCCCAGCAGTTTCCTAGGTCAGGTGGTATGTCTGTGCATTTAAAAACTATTTTTAAGTCTATTCCTCATACATTCCATATTTATCTCTGTGTATCAGCCCGTTCTTTTGCACCCATGTGAACTCTTACTTTTCACAACGTGCTGTGTAAAGGGGTTGCACTGTTTGTGCAGTGTGAAGAATCACTTTCTGCTATTGGTTTTGAAACTGCCCCTTGGTAGTTTTGCTTTACAGCTCTTAGTTCTTGAACTGAAGGAGACAATAAACAACAGTTCTCTGACCACTTTCTGCAGGCTTCAAATCTTCCAGACACCTTAGTGTTTGCAATACAGTCCCCTGTAAATTCACAGAAGAATGGTGTGAAATGAAAATAGGATAAAATAGCAAAGAATAACTGGCTTTTTTTGTTGTATTTGCCCTGCACATTTGTAGTCCCCTGGCTAACAATCTCTCCTCTCCATCTCTGATAGTTCAAAGTTGAAGTTCAATAATTTTACCCATCTCAGAACTGAGGACAAAATGCTTCCTGGGTTCACGCATTTAAGTAAAAAGTTCAATGTCTAAAGACAGGTTGTCAGTACAAGCAATTGCTCAAACAACCTGCATCATTTTGTAGAGGACAAAAAAGTGAACATAAGCTTGGGTTTCTTTTAAATAATGAAAAACTACAGACCTCTGTGAGAAACTCATCTGAAGTGGAAAAATGATCATGTACTGGAGCAAGTCAGCTTTGCTGAAATGATTCTGTGAGAAGCCAGTGAGAATACAGGTTCATAGTTTTAAAATGGTCTAACTGCTGAGCCAGATCTTGCCATCCTTATGTGTAAAAGGCAGCAATTCTCATCAGTCTCAGTGGGGATCTGTGTTTAAAAGCTGAGTCCCAGTCCTGCTCATTTGTTTTCAAGAAATAAATGCCTTTTGATAAATGTGCTTTTCACTAATAGTAACTTCAGTCTGCAGCTATTTCTATCTGGAGACTTAGGTGATTAGTAGGGAAATACTTATTAAAAGTCAAGACATTAAGTCTCACATTAAGGATGGTGGTGGTGCTCTCGTGATAAAGAGGCATCAGGTCACCTGCTTCATTAAGCCCTAGTATTGGTTTGTGTGACTCATTAAGGCAGAACACAAAATGCAATGATCTATCTGCTTCCTACCCCCCCAAGGAATTATTATAACCCTTTTCAGCATCCCACGAGTTGTGCCTTTACTTTAAGAGCTGCAGATCATACGAAACAACCCATCAGAAACTTTCCTAGGGATTGTTTTCCCACTAGGAAATGGCAACCTGTCAAAAGAAAAATGTATCATGGAAATAAGTCAAGTTTGATAAAACACTGTACTGAAAAAATCAGAATAGAACACATCCATAAAAATACTCTCTTGTCATTCTTTCAGGAGCAGCAGGGGTTTTGTTAGTTTGCTGTTGTTGGGTGTTTTTTTCCATTTTAAAAGAGCTTTTTGTTCTACTTTATTTCCCATGAAACAAAGAGAGCAGAAATCATAATGAAAGATTTTAATTGCCTTCAAACAAAGAGCATTTGGTGGTGTTGTTGATCTCATTGCATGAGGAAATTTGTTTTTCTATTATCAATTTAAAATTGAATTTTGTTGTGACTTGTTTGAATTTCAAGTGAAAAAGAAAATCTCTTTCCTTGTGCAGTTTTAATGAAGCCAAAGATTTAAGCAGAAGCAGAATGGTTAAAGTCCTGCAAATATTCTTAAATTGGGTAGAAAGAGGTGCTATGAAGTTGTGATAGGAATAGAGGGCCAGAAAGAAAAGGAAAGAAAAAAGAAGAAGAATGGTCTAAATGAGGATGACAGCATTCCTTCCATAAACTGTGCCTTTGGGTCCACATCCCTCCTCATCATTTTCCCATGTGGATTTTATCCATAAGTGTCCCACTGTGTAACTGCCCTGGATTTTCACATTTACTCTGCATCTTTGTGCCTGGCTCCATGGTCAGCTGAAGGCAGGAACTGCTCAGCTATGCTGAGCTCCCAGGACATGAGACAACTCTTTACCTGCAGCTCAACAGCTACAGTGAAGGTCAGAAACAAGACTGATTTAGAAGTAGTTTGGTTTATCTCAGGAACCACATGATACCATCATGGTCTGAAATTCCAGATCTTTTCCTGGTCCCTCTCAGGGAGGTGTTGAGGACTTAGTTTGTAGCTGTGGCAAGAGTTTCTTTCCTAAGGACAGGGGCAGACTGATCACATTCTGCTCCCTTAAACTGGGGAGAAGAGATAGAAATACATTTTACCCTTAATTATACAATCCCAGAAAGAGAAACAAAAATGTAGAAAACACAGACATATAGAATTAATAAGGAATATTGGATTATGTGGGGAAATAAAAGGGGCAAATCCATAGAAGAAAAAGCTATTAAGGGTTTTTAAATACTAAGACATCCCATCTAACCTTAGAAATCTGACTGATGGCACAAAAGTCTTTAAGGACATGAACACTTTAATCTTAGCAGGTGTGGACTGATATCAGGGCTCACTCCAGGGCAATAAACACCATAAACTGAGGTTGATTCTAGCAATCAAGCAAGAAACCACAACTAATTTCTGTGTCATTTGGCATATTTTATATCTTCTGAGACTAGTTTGTTTTACCCATGGGTCTGCCACAGTTGTCTCCTAAAGTAATGTGTTCTCTCCTCTCTGTGGGAAGCTTTGGATGACAGTCATGGAAACTCATTGTGTCACAGGCCATACCCCTCTCAGAATGGAGCTATGATGGGTCAATTAGCAAGGCTAATTTATCGGAGTGGAACATCCTACTGACACAGCTATGTTGTTTCCATGTCCAGAATTAGCTTGGTTGAGACTAGACTGAACCTCTCAGCCCTGGCAGCACATTGCAGAATGTAGCTACTTCCCAGGGGACATATCCACAATCTCTCAGCTCTAGAGACAGATGTTATCAGCTATCACAAGAGTATATTCTTGCTTTCCATATGCAATGAAGGGCAGCAGCAGTATTGTATATTTTCTGGTATCTCTGCTTCTTAGATTCAAAAGGTATTTAAGGCTACAATTTTTTTTTGGCTCAATTATCTTGTTTTGAGGTGATGAAAGAAAGTGTGGGAGAATTTCAGACTGGAAGAGATCTTTTCCAAGACTGAGGTGTTGAAATCTTTCCTGAAGGAAATCAGGAAATGGAGCTGCTTGAGCTTCTTGAGCAGATTGTCCCTTAGTCAGATGTTTGTCCTGGGCTTTTACATACCTTTGAGAACCACTGAATTGGCAGAGTCATGGGGATACAAACAGTCATGTTCTGTGCTAGCTGGTGTGCAAGTAATAATGAGTGAGTTGACATAGTATATCCTGAAGGTGAAAAATACATAGATAACAGAGGCTTATCAGGAGAAAAAGATGGCAATCCTCTGTAAGAATCAAGTACCACAATAAGAATATCTGGATCATCTGAGACACAGGAGTCAAATTGTGCTGGAAGGCTTCATATCATCTTCATGAATAAGGCCTGTAATGCTTTTTGGGGAGATAGTTTCTTGTCTGATTCTAGCATTTCAGCAGCATCAAGGTGGGTTTCTTGGGCCTTAGCTTATTTCTTGCCCTTCAAGCAAGAGCAAAGTGATCTGAAGGTATCTTAAGGCATTGCCTAATGCAGTCACTCTCTTCTGCACACAGAAACCAGTCTATTCCTCATATGGAAACTGAAAAGTAATAAATACCTTAAATTCCAGTTTTCAAAAGTGCCCTGCTCCTAATGGGGAAGAACAGTTTCCTCTGAAGCAGGGCTTCATTTTAGGCTGTGCCCCACCAGAAATCAAGTCAGACTCAGGCAAACACTGATGGTAAATCTGATCAGCTGCAGGTATCTGAGCTTGTCTCTGTTTCCTTTGTGATCAGTGGCCAGAAACAGGCTGCCAGGGTCCTGGCACTGATGGGCCTTTTCAACCCTGGCCAACCTCTCCTGAGCCCTCTTAGCACACCCCCTGCTCATGGGCTCTGTTTCAGTTCAGTCTTAGCCCTTAGTTACCTTGTGGAGCATTTGTCTTGAGCTCAGCCACAGCTGTGTCTGGACATGGGTGCCATTGATCCAGGCTCTGACACACGGGCTGACTTCCCAGCTTGACTTTGGACCTACCTTCTCACCACGGACCTCTGTGGCAATCACAGGACTATGTCTGGCTCTGGTTATTATTGCTAGACCTGATCCTGACCTTGACTTCTGGCCTTGCCTCGTCAGCATGAACTTGTCTGATGATGGGGACTTCTGGCTGAGCTTTGGTGCCATCCCTTGTTCTGCCTCACTTCGGGGCACTGTGAGGCAGGATCTCGCCCAGGGAGGTTTGTCTTGGCTGCCTGGTTTCTCACTCTTAGTCCCTGGCTCCCTTCACCTCAGGGAGCAGCTGCCCATTGCTGCTCCTTGACAAAAGCATTTTATAGCTCGTGCTGGTGCATGGCAGCTGTCAGTGACAGCCTGGAACAGCACCAGCTCTTTACAAGGGCTGCCAAGTCCCCACGAGGTGGGAGCAATTTTGCTTTACTTAATCAGCAACCATGTCGAACACCAAAGGCCTAAGGTCACCAATCCCACCACAGGCCAAACCTCATTTGTGGAGAGAGAGACATTTATAAATGAAGGGAAAAAACCCCTATCTTGTGCCACTAAATTGTGGAACAGGTAGAAGAGGAACATACATTTAAATGAGTAATTATAACCTCCCCTGTGAAGTGCTTATGCCTCTAAGCGATACTGATAAACTTTTGTTGCTTCAGACAAGCACTACTCTACCAGTAGGTTAAAATAAAAGTTTAAATATCTAGCTTTTAATTCACAGGTATTTTTTTTCTCCTCTCTTGCATCTGCCAGGAGACATTAACTGAATGAACCCAGGCTGATAAGGAAGGGAGCTTGACAGGGGGCTGTAATTCCTTTATTCCAATACGTAGCTGATAGTTGTGTAACAACATGAATGGAGCTTGGATTGCTCAGCACACACTGGAAGAGGAGTTTATGGTCTCTAACTTCATGGTTGTTGTTTGTTTTTTCCTCCCTGGCAATAAAATTCTCCAGATTAAATCCCAAAGGTTTAGAGTTTATGGTCAAAAGAGACATTTATATCATCCTCCTGAAATACAGTGCACCTGAGGAGCTTTTAAGGGGCATTTTTGAAATGCAAAGTGCTAGAAATAGTCAGTAAAAGGATTTATCTGTGTTTGGTCCTTTTTTATAACCCAAATTGAATTAGTGACCTAGCTTGCAGTTTGGCTCATAAAGAATTATAACAGCTCAATGAAGAGTGCACGGGAACTGACATAAAGAGGGAAGTGAAAAGTGAGGGAGCATGAACCATCTTTGCTTCTGCAGAAAAGGCCACTTCTGTTTAAATACAACTATCACACTTCCAAAATACTGGTCACAGTGAAGGTTACTGGGTGCCCAGCAAGCAACGAATCAACTCCATAAAAGAAAAGAGAGGTTGGTTGTTTTTTTTTTCCTCCTTCTCCCACTGTACAGGATTTGCATTGATTGCTGAAGAACCTTGGGAGGATTTTTAAAAAAAACCCAACCAAAAAAAACCAAAAGCCAAAAGCCCAAGAAAGCAAAAAGTTCCCCAGTAGTAAGTCTTAAATATTAAGATTAGCTAACCTTGATTGTAATTACAAAGATAAGATGAAACACACTGACATCTGACCTGCTGCTAGGGCAGTCCTGGTAAGTATGTAAATAAGAAGTGATTTTTAAAATCAGTGTTGCTAATGCTAGATTTTTAGAAATCAGAACAAGACT
>NW_009953184.1:624734-631080 GCF_000747805.2 Chaetura pelagica | reverse complement strand
GATTATCTGGTTTCTTTGCATCAGGTGTTTAGGATTTTCTCCATAATCAGTCAGGGCAGAAAAAAATTGGAGGACTCTGTTGTTGTTTTTTTTCCACTAAGATCCTTTCTAATGGCTTAACTGCAGAAGCTGGAGGAATAAGTGAAGTGTGAACTAGTAGGACAGTCACAGTGAAGGGCATGAGCTGAAAGCACAGAATTGTGCTTTTCCATATTGGTGGGGAGCACAGAGTTATCAAAGACTTTATGTAACCAAACGTGAGTCACTGATGGCTTCCTACAGTGTGCCAGCCAGGGAGAGTCAGAAAGCTTTTCTTGATCAGGTTTTCAGAGTTTGCAATGGAAATATGATAGCCATAAAAATTTGAGGAGACTTAGTGACATTTTTTCATCCAGGATATTCGTGCATTGATTTGGTGCTGCTCTTCTATCCCAACAACCTCCTTGTGCCTGGTGTCCTGTGTCTGCTCCAGTCTGTCTCCATTTCAAACATTCCCAAACACAGTAATGAATGCAATCTTTCTACTTACCCAGTTAACAGAACACACATGCATGCTTCCCATTTAAGACAGCAGCACTAAGCCATATGTTTCATAAGACAACTCTCCTTTAAAAATAGCAGCGTGTGTTTGGGAACACTGCCTGCCTGCCTCTGCCATAGGGACTCACTTAACATTGCATTTCCCTATTGTGTCAGCGTGAGGCTTTTGACCCTGGAGGTGGAGCCAGACGTTCAGATTCATCACTGAAATCCCAGCAGCTGCACGACTCTCATGATGAGTGCTTTAGTTGATTTATTTTTAGAAAGGCTGCTTTAAAGAGTCTAAGTTTGTCCCCCTTCTCCCAAGTGTAACTCGAGGTAGATTCTGCAAAGTAAAGGAGGCTGAAAATACTAAACTAGTCTGTGCAACAGCAGATCCAGGCATCACAATTCCTTTCCAGCTCAAGCCAAAGTCAAATTTTGCCATTGCTGTTGATTTTACACACAGGGTGACTGGTGACAGAGAGTAGCACAAATTAAAAACTAGGCAGACAAATTGCACCACGTTGAAAATGGAGGTCACTTGGCTAGAAAATGTTGGGGAAAAGATTGGATATACGTGGTATACGGAGCATAGGACAAGTGCTCCAAGGCAATTTCTGTAAGACATTAGCACAGCCTAAAATAATGATTGTGTGTCATCACCTCCAGGGCGGGCCAAGGGAGGCTGTTGGCTGGTTGAGTGTGATATGGCAAGTAAGTAAGCAGCTCTCTGCCACTCCTTGGGTGCCTCTTCTTTAGCGATGCCTGTAGTCATGGTTTCAAAACTGCATTGCATCAGCACAGTGGAGTCCAAACAGGCAACCATATCTGTAAGTTAAATGGATTTCCTGGCCCTGTAAAACAACCAGCCTAGAAGACCCCACATCTATGGTATTAAATAAAGGATCTGCAATCAAAAAACTAGAAGGGAAGGGATGTTGGTTTATTAATTCCTCACCTTTCCAGAAGATACTTGTTGGCTCAGGCCTCAGCAGCAAACTGCCCAATGACAGGATAGTCCATTATCTTTCCAAACCTGTTTCCTGGCAAGCTTTAATCCCTTTGTGTAGGAGAAACTAGAGATAAGGAAGCAGCACTGGAAGTCAGACCTTTTGCATTGGCTTCACCAGGAGTAATGTCAGGTTGTTTTCATCTGAACATCAGGAAAGAGTCCAACAACAAGGGATGAATTCCACGAGAAACTGAAAGGAAGTAGGGAACAGGCAGGATGGTTCAGGCATACAGCTCTGCCCTAGACATTGCTATGCAGTGCTTGGGGTGGAAATCTTGACAGACCCTGAAGTCAGTGGTATTTATTCTCCTCAATATTTAATGCAAACCTGAAACCAATCCATGAAAATATTCCTCTGCATCCCCTTGCCATGTGAGATTCAGACATCTATCCCCAAGGGTCCTCTGGGTTCTGAAACCTATTTTTGTGGCAGGACTTAATTACAGCTAGAAGTGCTTGAATCAAGAGGAGAAAGTAGTTCTTATATGTCCTTCTCTTCAGCATTTCCTACTGGTCTGCCTGCTCACTGAGTGTAGTAGTTTGAACTGCAACTGCTGCCAAAGTCTGCATGAGAAATTGGAATAATCCCAACAACCCAACACTTGTCCCAACCTTGCATTTTTCCCTTTGTCACTAAATTATGCTGTGTACTCCTAGACTGATCTTGTTAACTTAATAATCTTCCCAACCCTATGGATTAAAATCCATGTGATACCTTTCTAGTTTCTTTCACAGTTTCATAATAATCCTTCAACTCTAAATTAAGGGAGATTGAATCTGCATATTTGTTCATACTCGACTAAAGCACAAATTTTACTCTCAGTTCTGAATGCTCAATGTAAAAGTCTAATCGAGCCTGACGTTTTCACAAGGCACTTCGCACAAGATTCTTGGAAAGGTGCTCCTCCTCAATCCAGTGGATTATTGAATTAATTGTCAGTAGTAATGGCATTGCTGTGGATGGATGGGGAAAGGAAAGCAAACCAGCTCACTGCCTTGGAATCGAGACAGTCCCCTGAGGATATTAATGTCACCAAGTCCGTAAAGCGATTATACAGTTCAATAAAAATAGAAACAAAGTCAAAGCCTTGTTTAAAAAGACAAAGAAGGTCAACCATAAGTTGATCAGAGCAACTCAGAGAAAGAGAGCACAAAGGGAGTTGTAACCCATTCATCAAGAGTGAACAAATAAGCTTAAATGAGTTATTTATTCTCCTATGTCTCTCTGTAAATTGTCCTGGTCTAAGAGTTTATTACTCCTTTCCCTTCCCCCTCCCTGAAATTCCTATTAAAACACTTCAGGAAGTAATTCTGCTGTAAACTGCTGACATGCAGTTTATTGCCAGAGTGCAACATATTATGTTGAAGAATCAGTTTGCTTGGACAGGTTGCAGTAGGTTTCTGTGTCCTCCTAGGAAGTGGATGACTCTTCAGATGAGGTATCCGTGTGTTGCAGAGCTGTGGTTACAAATCTGAAGGGAGTAATTAGCAGTAAATAGTCTTTCCTGGGTAATGAGCTTTTATGCTTCTAAGAACTAGGATTAATTGAAGAACAAGCAGTTGTTTTGTCCCCCGAGCTACTGGAGTCTGTTGAAGAGGGAGGAGGCTTTTTGTGTGATGTTTTCTGTCAGTTCTTGCATAAGATTAAGGTAATCCTGTTAGATGTGTTTACTTGGCTAATCCCAGCCATTCATTTAATTTCATTTTTATTTTTTTTATTTTTTGGTTGGGATTATTTTGCAATATTCATTTAAAAAGTTTAAAAGATTAGGAAACAATTTTTTCCTATGAGGGTGGTGAGACCCTGGCCCAGGTTGCCCAGGGAAGCTGTGGCTGCCCCATTCCTGGCAGTGTTGAAGGGCAGGTTGGATGGGGCTTGGAGCAACCTGGGCTGGTGGGAGGTGTCCCTGCCCATGCAGGGGGTTGGAACTAGGTGATTTTTAAGGTTCTTTCCAACCCAAACTGTTCTGTGATTCTATGGAAAAAATTAGCTGTTACAGCCCTTCTTGTAGTTAGTAACACAGACTGGAAAAATAGACCCGTTCAGGCAGGTATAAATAACTCTTCATACATCTTTGGGTTATGATGGCCTCAGAGATGTCAGCAGTGATGTGACTCAGGTGGCCTCCACACTTGTTGTAGCATCCAGAGAGTAACCAGCAACTTCTGTGGGAACTTCTTTGTGTCCAGTTCTGGGCCCCTCAGTTCAAGAAGGACAGGGAACTGCTTGAAAGAGTCCAGCGCAGAGCTACAAAGATGATGAAGGGAGTGGAACATCTCCCTTATGAGGAAAGGCTGAGGGAGCTGGGTCTCTTTAGCTTGGAGAAAAGGAGACTGAGGGGTGACCTCATCAATGTTTACAAATATGTAAGGGGTGAGTGTCAGGGGGACGGAGTTAGGCTTTTCTCAGTGATGACCAGTGATAGGACAAGGGGTAATGGGTGTAAATTGGAGCATAGGAGGTTCAAGGTGAATATCTGAAAAAATTTTTTTACTCTAAGAGTGATAGAGCCCTGGAACAGACTGCCCAGGGAGGTTGTGGAGTCTCCTTCTCTGGAGACATTCAAAACCCACCTGGGTGCGTTCCTGTGTGATGTACTCTAGGTGACCCTGCTCTGGCAGGGGGGTTGGACTAGATGATCTTTCAGGTCCCTTCCAGCCCCTAAGATTCTATGATTCTATGATTCTATGACCCCATGAGGGCTGAGCTGCACTGGGTGAAGGATTTGAAACTGCAGTGACCTCAGGCTGTCAACACCAGGCAGGGGATTTTGCTGTGCTATAGCCAATCCTTCTCCTGCCCCACAGGTTTGTGGAGGGTAAATGCTTGCTCATAGCAGGTGCAGCTCTCCTCCTGTTCTGGTTTTCCTTATATTCAGAAAGGCAGGAACACTACACAATTTACAGAGCTGGCAATTTTGGCTTTGTTGGACACGCCAGAGTGACTGGTAATCAAACCTGACTGCTATTCACACCGTGTTATTGCAGTGAATCTCCTGACAAATTTCCCTCCAGGGTACTGGCAGGGTCCTACAGTGACAACACCAACAGCAGCAGCTGGTTCAGATAACTGCCTGTGGCAGGCTGATTCTGCTTCTTCCCAGAGAGCTCTCTTATATTGTGTCTGTGTGTTTATGAAACCAGGACATTGTCTTCTGTGTATTGAGTCTTTATATTTGTAAGAACTGTGACTGACTGGAAGAAGAGCTCTCATTTCTCTATTACTGCAAGCCTGTTCAGACACACACATACCCACACAATGTTCTCTCCTGGGCAATGATACAGCTGTTCTTTTATTTCTGATAATTGTTGTATTATTGTTATTCAGCTAACATGAGAACTGGGTGGTCGAAAATAGGCAGAAAGCTAAAGCAGTGTCTAGAGGACAGTGAATGGGTTAGAGAAAAAAGAATTATTAAACTAAAGTGGTGTTAGGTGGTACTGACTGACCAAAGACTAAATCTTACATTCAGCACCAGCACCCTTCAGAAATACAGGAGGCTGAGTGCAAGGCCTTGGTCTAATCTGACAAGGGAGAGTTTTGAATTGCAGTCTCCAAGCTCCTGGAATGAACAGTGAACTATTGCTCCTTTAGCCAGACCCTTCCTTGAGCAGACATCACAGCCCGGTTGAAAAGTTATGTTCATTCTCATGAAAAGCTGATATTTCTGCAGGGAAAATAATGATAATAATAATAAAAAAGAAAACCAGGAATTTCTTGACCAGGCCTTCCTAGGATCCCACTGGCCTCTATCAGAATAATCTCCTCAGTAGACCCTTTCTCAATCTAATTTATTTGCTGGTGTTAGTAGTTAACAAATTATGTCTCTGATATTATTTGGTCCCATATACATATAAGCATTATTAAAGCTGCAGAACAAACCAGAGTTCTGCAAATAGATATGTAAATGTACCAGAAATTGCTTGTTTCCTGCAGACAGGAGGTAATTAGCACACACAATCCATCACTCTCTTCTCACTAAACTTTCTACTGACAGGTAACAAAACTTCTGGGACACCAGGAAATCCAGGATGAAGACAGCAATGTGTGTTCATGGGGCTGAGGCTGGTGATGTCTGGGATGGCACTGGTGCAGAGGAGAATGCAGTGGGATGCCAGGGTACTGGGCACCACCAAAGACCCCCAAGACATTTACTCACCCATGACAAAAATACACAAGAAGCCATCTGAAAAAAATCTAATGAAAAAGAAGTTACAGTCTCTGGTCATCTAACTACCCTGTGTGCTCATCCAGCAGCTGCAGAACTGCAGAAAGGATCCACCTCACATGCTCCCATACATGATGGGGAGTGATTGTACAGATTGTAGAGATCTGTAAGTTCTCCAACCCTGTCAGGATTGTCTTCTTCCCTGTTCATCATTTTAAAAAGTGGATGTGGGAGACAGCTGGCTCCAATTCGACACCCACCCGCAACACTAGCATTTTGCTGCCTCAGTGTCAACAGCTGACAAACCTAAATTGTTAAGTGCTTCAGGAACAGTGAAAAAGTTGAGCCTGCTGTGCTGAGGAAGCCTTGATTCCCCTGCAGGAATGATGCACAAGCCAAAGGTTAGAACTGTCTTATTTCAGGGCACAAATAGCTACAGGGCTGACTGACTGTGATGTTAATCAAGTTTTTAAAGTGATACCAAAAATACAGTAGGATTGTTAGTATGAAGAATCTGTGAACAGCAGAGCAGACTGACTAGATATACATTTATTTTGACAATTTAAACTGTGAATATTCAAGAGATGCCCAACAAATATTTGCTTGTGGTTTGAAATAAACCCTGTTTAATCCTGATATTCCT